>NC_035434.2:157120329-157420329 GCF_002127325.2 Helianthus annuus | reverse complement strand
ATATATATATATATATATATATATATATATGCTTTAACTTTCAATAGATGTCGGTTATGAATTATAAATGTTTCATATAACGGATTTTACGAAAAACGGACAGAGTTTCAACTGTTTTTGGACGATCCCGACAACTAAGTGTCGATTTATTTTTCAAAATTCAACCAATAATTCAATCAATTCAAACTATATATACTAAAATTTTATGAAATACGACAAAATAAAACGTAAGTAAACACTAAAAGATTCGGCTCGAGCTCGGTCGCGTAACTAAAAATCTACGAATCTATATAGAAAGTTTAACGCATCGTTAAAACTTTACCGGGTCCTGAGTTGACCGGGCGTTGACATGTTTGACCGTTGTTGACCCGAGTTGACTCGGGTGTTGACCGAGCCAACCGGGTTTGACTTTTTGTTGGCTGAATGAGTCGACTACGGCTAACCGAGCCTAACATTGACCATCCTTGATCGAACCAAAACTGATATATCTCAAGCCGGCTGACCACTTGTCTTTGTTGACCCTTGTTGTTGGCCCGAGTTGACTCGGGCGTTGACCCGAACCCAAAATAATCCTCAAAACCGAATCCGAATCTGGACTGAGTGAACAAGAACTCGAACCGAGTTGATTGAATGTTGGCCGAGTCGACTCGGTTTGACCGAGTTGACTCGGGTTTGACCCGAGTATTTGACTCGTTAACCCGCAACCATGCCTGTTGTTTCCTTGTCGAACCGAAGTCCGCACCAAGCACCACTACTTCATCTTCATTATCTTCAACAACCAATCACCGTCATCTTCCACAATGATCCATCATCATCAACATCAGAGAAAGGAAAAAAAAAATCAAATCTCATGCTGATTATCCACTGAACTTTGGAAGATTTTTAAAAGAAAAGAGTGTTGGGAGAGAAGGGTTTACCAGAAAATACTGTCGCCGACGTTCACCGCCGTCGCTCACCACCACCCGATGGTGGTGGTCGTTGCTTGTTCTGCCGAAAGGGGGGGGTACAACTGAGGAGGGGTGTGCGTGTGGGGTGATCCGCCGGAGAAAAGAGACGCCGACAGCCCATCGTCGGCCCTGTGCTGATCGTCGGTCAGCCATTGAAGGGGAGGCAGGGTGTTTGTGTTTTGGAGGAGATGAAGTCTTCATGTATTTGTGTGTGTAGGGTTTTCAAAGAAGAGAAATTAAGGAAGAGCACAGGGAAAATCAGTGGTAGGCGTGTTTGGTTATCTGTGTTTCAAAATGAAGGAACAAGTTTACTACTAACTTATATACCTAGGGTTTTAGTTAGTGGGTTGGGCCTAAGGCCCATTAAGTGTGTCTAGTTGTTGCTCGGCCCAGTATAATTTCAGAAGCCCGTTAACGCACCCAACTCCCATGAGGTGTCGTAAAATATAATTCCTATATTAAAATGCGAAAAATACGTTCGGTAGTTACTGCTTGCGCGATCGCTTGTCGTTTACTATAATAACCATGTAAACTCGCATCGTTGCTGTATTAAACCGTTTTTCGATCCGGTTTCGACTACGGATATAAAATTTTAATCACGAAGCTAAAATGTATCGTAAAAATTTAATATCTGTCGACGTTGTCTGTATTTTATTCGGTTTCAGCGCGTTATCGTTTAATATTCTGCAGTTTCTCCGCGTATTGTCATACGCGCACTATAAAGTCGAATAGGCGTACCTAGACCTTACAATAGCCTAATTAAGTTAATTGTGCCTTAAAAACTATTTATTATCACCTTACACATTCGTTAATTGCGTAATTAGGAGCCGTTAATTACCGGTTGTCACATTCTCCCCCTGTTGTAGAAATTTCGTCCTCGAAATTTAGTCTATGTTATCTCGTCAAAGTTGTTCCGTTCCTAGGAAAGTCCCAATAATACCAATGTGAATGACCGCGTAATCGAATCAAGACTTATTCGAATTATATGAATGTAAAGACATTTTGCATCAATAAGAACCCAACGGTTCAGTTGAGTTTGTTCAAGAAACCGATGTCAAGTGAACGAAGCGTAGTGATACTATCACCATTGCGACCAAGTTTACGTGGTTCAATAAAAGAGGAATTTTGACCAATAGAATTCCAATGAAAGTTCACAAACTGCAAATCAATTTTTGAAACAATAAAAGTTACTACCAACGGAATCTAGCGTTGGTTGTTGTATGGTTGAAAACTTGATTCAACAATCTCAAATAGATAGAATCATGAAATGATTTGTCAACTATTGAACCAATAAATGAATAAGATAAAATCAATGTGTTGACATGGTGGAGTTGCAATGATACACTGAAATGAAATACAACCGAACCTGGTGTATCCTTGTCTTAATACATAATTGCATTAAGACTATTTGAATGATGTGTCAAACGAAAAGCATAAATAGTTCCGCATGAAACGACTGATAGTAATTAGCACAAGCTACAAGTTTAGACCGACGCCACAGGGTGTCGTAGTGATTGAAACAATTCAATAATAGCGGTGACCGAACAAGTTCACCGTGTTTGAAATCTGATGAAAGGTTCAACGAAGTAAATTTGAATGCTCATTCCAACATATCTCATAGGATTTTCAATTGACAATGAAGCAAATAAACAATGTTTTCGAGCGAAGATGAAAAACAATGAATATCACAAATGTTCGCTCGATGGTGAAAGAACCATTAAGAGGTACACCGGAATATTTAAGACGAACTTGGGTACCATTATCTTAACACACAATTGTATTGAGACTGATTTAATACGATAAATCAACAAGGCGGATTTAATATAATTAAACAAATAAATAAATAACTAAATCCATACATGATGTGAGCAACGAGATTAGCGCAAGCTTCAAATTTGTGAAAACGTCACCACAAGGTGATCGTGATTAAGGAAACGATTCAATGAATTCGAAGACCAAACAAGCATGTTATGGTTCAAAGCAAATGAATTGCTTGTTGGGATTATTTCAAATATGATGGCCTCAATCCATCATATGGAATATTGAATCGAATATATATTACGAGCAAGTTCGAACAATTGAACTTGGTTTAAACACAGTCCAACAATGGGTGCATGTATCAACCAGAAGATTTCGACATGGTTACAACGAAAACCATGTATGTGGCTTGAAAAGAAAGGAGTTTCAACGAGTTTCGTTGACTCGATATCAAAGAGTCAACATTATGCAATAATAAAGTTTATCTAGATCACAATGCAAGGAGTGAGTATAGCGAAATAATATTTGAACTTGATAAAGCAACAATTTCAAGTGGAGTCACATGCGTAACAAACAACGCATGTATAAATATGAATTAATCAAGAATGGAGCAAATGAGCATTCGCTATTATGTAAGAATATTTTTGTGATGCAATGATCATTAGGGGGAGTAGAAATATGAAATTCTACTCGCTATATGCAAAAGTCAAAATTTCAACAAAAGAATTTTGAGGACTTTACCTGGAATTTCGTGTGATGACCGATTGTTACATGACATTACCATAGAATGTCGAACATAGCGTAATCGCCATAACGAAGTAAGGGAGATGCGAAAATGTGTGACTCCTTTTGCAGCGCCAACAATTGTGAGTCTCTTTAGACTAAGTATCGATCGTTATGAAATCTTGTTTAAGCGTACCTCAGTGTGATTCGTGTCGTTTGCAGGATCACTTGCCAATTTGCCGCTTTCGACCAGTAGTTCTCCCACTGACGGGGTTAGCATCATTGTTGTCATGCTCAATCATGTTTTCCAAAGGCCTTGCCTCGAAAGTTGTGTGTGGTGTATTTCAACGTCCGTTGACGTATAGTTTAAGTTTCACATATAGTTGCGCAATAGCGTTTCGTTCCACGTAGGTTACCTGCTCGGGTAATTAAAATAGCATAGACAATATAGGTAATGGCATTTGCCCTAGTTAATAATCGTGGCTCCTACATGAGGACCTTTAATGAATTTCGTCGTAAGTTTTCCATAGGTCCTAAATGTGTGTTACCACAACTCTCAAAGTCTTGCTTTATGTGTGTAATTGTTTCGTATATTGTGTATCGACACAACATTTGTATATGTTTAAAATCGAAACAGTTGACTCATTGTTCTTGGCAACGGTTGGAACCCATATTCGAGTCTTAGGCGTTCTGTACGTGTTCAATTCTTGATATCTAAGTCCCTAGAGGAGAGTGAGGTTAAAGCCTAGGTATCACTACAGAAACCTAGTTCGCTGAAACCTATAGCTCTGATACCAATCTGTCACACCCCGAAATATCAGAGCTGGCGTGACTGGACCGGTATCTTCATTGCACAGCGGAAGCAAAAGGTTAAGACTTCTAAACAGTGAACGCCTGCTAGGTACTCGAATTTCCATGGGTTCTCCTATTCCAACCGTTCCTTAGTTTTAAAAATGCAACCTGAGAAAGAACATGCGAAAAAAGTCAACATAAAGTTGAGCGAGTTCATAGTTTGTTTTGAAAAGATTTAAAATAAATCTTTTTGTATACCGGTTTAAAAGCTGTTAAGAAAATATAGTAAAATTATTTTCTTGGCATGATATATGAGAACTGTGAGTCTAGCCCACGAGAGTCTTTGTGCATTGCACGAGAGAGAATGGGCCAAGCCCAAACGAACCTTTGTAAGCAGGATCAGCGCTTCCTCTTACTTAGGTATAACTTAAAAACGTTACCAAAGTTTGTAATTCATGTATTTTTGAGTTTCCATCAAATGAATCTTATGAATATATGAAAGTTTTACTGTTGTAAATGGGTATGCAAAGCGTCTATGAACAGGTTGATCGTTAATGTTTCGCGAGGACATTAACGTATGCGGCGACATAGGAAGTACTCAACCTGTGTAGACGGTTTTTAGTGTCGAATCACCTCGACTGTGTCGAATCACCTCGACTGTGTGAATCACTTCCACTGTGTCGAATAACCTCGACTGTGTCAAATCACCTCGACTGTGTCGAATAACCTCGACTGTGTCGAATCCCCTCGACTGTGTCGAATCACCTCGACTGTGTCGAATCACCTCGACTGTGTCGCCCGTACCCATTAGAAAATCATGCACGTTTCGTAATATGCAAATCAAATTTGTAAAACCGGTATGTTTGATCGAACCCATTCGTAAACCATTTAAGTCCCTTGAAATTCATTCGCAACACGGTTTATAAATATGAGTTATCGTTCATCGAAAAGTTGTTTATTTTTGCAAAACTTGCATGTCTTTCCACCCCCGAAAACATTTATAAAAATGTAAAACAGTAAAAAGTGGGGGGTTATGAACTCACCTTGACATTCCTGTGCAAAGCTAGCTTATCGTGATTCCGTGATGTCGTAGTGTCATTCCAAGAATATGAAGTAGCTAGCGTGCAACTATGACATTCCTACGAAGGAATACTTATAAGTTTCTAGTATGAGGACGTAGTTAAACTACGTGTCCGAGCTCTACCGAGTCGTAAATAAAACGACTCTACGATGGTGTTGTTAGTGTGACTTAGAATAACCATTCTATGGTTATTTGATCCCGTTTATAATTGGGATAAAACTAAGTCTCGAAAACGACTTAGTTTTCAAATAATTTAGAATGTATATACATTTATATATTTAAATATAAATATACTTATGGCGTCATGTTAGTTGTTGCGAATAGAAATACGTAGGTGGTTAGTGGTACGCCTCTTCGTAGTTTTCGTAAGACATAAGTGAATAAGATGTGTGTGTGTGTGTGTGTATATATATATATATTCGAAACCATTGACATTTGAAATATAAATTTCGACGTTGAAATAAAAATAACTCGTTATATTTATTTGATAGAAAATGTATGTCGTCGTGGTGTGAAATAAATATTCGAACTTAAAGTGTGTGAAATAGGTATACACGTTAGATTTATTGTATAAAAGTGTTCGAAATATCGATATTTGAATAAATATAGAACATTATATTTCTCTAAATAAGTGTCGGAAACATCGTTGTTTGAAGTAACTATAAGCGTTATGTTTGTTTTAAATAGGTATCGGTTTCGTAATCATCGTCAAAATGAATATACTTTCATGTTTATTCAAAATATATATATATATATATATATATATATGCTTTAACTTTCAATAGACGTCGGTTATGAATTATAAATGTTTCATATAACGGATTTTACGAAAAACGGACAGAGTTTCAACTGTTTTTGGACGATCCCGACAACTAAGTGTCGATTTATTTTTCAAAATTCAACCAATAATTCAATCAATTCAAACTATATATACTAAAATTTTATGAAATACGACAAAATAAAACGTAAGTAAACACTAAAAGATTCGGGTCGAGCTCGGTCGCGTAACTAAAAATCTACGAATCTATATAGAAAGTTTAACGCATCGTTAAAACTTTACCGGGTCCTGAGTTGACCGGGCGTTGACATGTTTGACCGTTGTTGACCCGAGTTGACTCGGGTGTTGACCGAGCCAACCGGGTTTGACTTTTTGTTGGCTGAATGAGTCGACTACGGCTAACCGAGCCTAACATTGACCATCCTTGATCGAACCAAAACTGATATATCTCAAGCCGGCTGACCACTTGTCTTTGTTGACCCTTGTTGTTGGCCCGAGTTGACTCGGGCGTTGACCCGAACCCAAAATAATCCTCAAAACCGAATCCGAATCTGGACTGAGTGAACAAGAACTCGAACCGAGTTGATTGAATGTTGGCCGAGTCGACTCGGTTTGACCGAGTTGACTCGGGTTTGACCCGAGTATTTGACTCGTTAACCCGCAACCATGCCTGTTGTTTCCTTGTCGAACCGAAGTCCGCACCAAGCACCACTACTTCATCTTCATTATCTTCAACAACCAATCACCGTCATCTTCCACAATGATCCATCATCATCAACATCAGAGAAAGGAAAAAAAAATCAAATCTCATGCTGATTATCCACTGAACTTTGGAAGATTTTTAAAAGAAAAGAGTGTTGGGAGAGAAGGGTTTACCAGAAAATACTGTCGCCGACGTTCACCGCCGCCATAAACCACCGTCGCCGCCATGTGCGGCGGCTCCCTTTCCTTTTCCGCTCTCTCTCTCTCCGGTTCTGTGTTACGCCGCCGTCGCTCACCACCACCCGATGGTGGTGGTCGTTGCTTGTTCTGCCGAAAGGGGGGGGGTACAACTGAGGAGGGGTGTGCGTGTGGGGTGATCCGCCGGAGAAAAGAGACGCCGACAGCCCATCGTCGGCCCTGTGCTGATCGTCGGTCAGCCATTGAAGGGGAGGCAGGGTGTTTGTGTTTTGGAGGAGATGAAGTCTTCATGTATTTGTGTGTGTAGGGTTTTCAAAGAAGAGAAATTAAGGAAGAGCACAGGGAAAATCAGTGGTAGGCGTGTTTGGTTATCTGTGTTTCAAAATGAAGGAACAAGTTTACTACTAACTTATATACCTAGGGTTTTAGTTAGTGGGTTGGGCCTAAGGCCCATTAAGTGTGTCTAGTTGTTGCTCGGCCCAGTATAATTTCAGAAGCCCGTTAACGCACCCAACTCCCATGAGGTGTCGTAAAATATAATTCCTATATTAAAATGCGAAAAATACGTTCGGTAGTTACTGCTTGCGCGATCGCTTGTCGTTTACTATAATAACCATGTAAACTCGCATCGTTGCTGTATTAAACCGTTTTTCGATCCGGTTTCGACTACGGATATAAAATTTTAATCACGAAGCTAAAATGTATCGTAAAAATTTAATATCTGTCGACGTTGTCTGTATTTTATTCGGTTTCAGCGCGTTATCGTTTAATATTCTGCAGTTTCTCCGCGTATTGTCATACGCGCACTATAAAGTCGAATAGGCGTACCTAGACCTTACAACAGCCTAATTAAGTTAATTGTGCCTTAAAAACTATTTATTATCACCTTACACATTCGTTAATTGCGTAATTAGGAGCCGTTAATTACCGGTTGTCACACATTGTTCAACATAACATAAACAAAATTGATACAACACTTTAAACCTAAATGTCTAAGTGAGTATTTAGGCATCTTTGCTATCCGTTTTCATTTCATCATCATCAACCTGTAACATGTTTAAAAATACAATTCAATGCAAAAGCAAAGGCGAGTATACAAGTTTGGTACGTACATAGCATAAGTTAAAAAGTGTGATCAATTCCTCATGGCAAGCATATGATTCAAGATAAACCTTAAATATGGCATGTGTCTAACATATCAAACCAAGAAAACGCAATATGCTCAAGACATAACCTCAAGTTTACGGGCGGGTCGTTAATCCTATAGCGCTACATATGTCAAGGTTTGGCTCGTACGAAGTTAATGATAAGTTCAACACATAAGAATAACCCAAGTTTAAAGTATCAAGTCATCACGTATACAAGCATGTTATAGGAACGTTCATGTGTTTAACAAAGTGTTCATGTGTAAGTTAATAGGTAAACATGTTACACCCCAAAAGTGGTAAAAGTAAAAAGGGGGAAATACGAGTATACTCACGGTTTACAAGTGGTGACTTGAAATTCCGAGAGCAAGTTTGTAGATGAATTAGTTCGGAGCACCTTGTCCTTCTACACAAGGAAACGTAGGTGTGTGAGTTTGGCGTATAACGGAAGATTATAGATTCGGAGTTTTTAATATATAGAAAGTAACATAGTGAAAATAATCATCTTGTACGCATAACTCTTGTTCTTGACACTATTGAAACTCAAAAGAGTTGGTATGATTTCATGGATTCTAAGATCCATTAGAGTCGTAACAAGGGCATGGTCATAGATGATGTAACGTCCACTTAACAAATAACTATTAAGTCATCATCAAGTCTTAGTTACTTAGATGTATACATATAGAATAACTTAGATATTATATAGTTTACAAGTCTTATGATTCAAGCATGAGGTAGGAGATTAATGTCTCCATTTAGGTACCTCTTTGTGTCATAGAATACATACATGAGGTAGGAAGAACAAGCTTCCATTTAGGCACCTCTATTGTTCACCACTACACTTGTTGTTATAAACAACAAGGAGGGTCATGAACATACAAGTATCAAGGTATTAACAACAACTAATCTATAGCAAAACATCAAGTAATGAGTGGATTCTTATGAAGGATAGCCCAAGCTAATCCAACCATCACACATTCAACAAGTTTCACACTTGAACATTACTTGTGGGTAAAACCCTAATTAAAAACAGAAAGTTTATGAGGTTTTAACCTCTGATTTAGATGTCTCAACCTTGTTTTTAAGCTTAACCAACCATGGGATAAGTTGTAAGCATTAGGACATAGGTATGAGATGTGTTGGACACAAGTTGCATAGATTTAAACAAGTTTTTGATGAACATAAAAACAAACAGAAAGTTTATGGACTATTTCGGGGCATTTCCAGGTCTGATTTCTCCAAGGAGAAGTATAGGAATCGAACCCCATGATTATACAAGCAAGTAGGAAAAAGAATCGAGTGAATCGGATAAGAATTGAGTGAGTTATGCTCATTTTCGTGAAGGGGTGTCAATCTACTCGAACCTTTGCTTTCAGCTACGGTTTGGAGGATGTTTTGAGAGTTTTTAGTGTTGCAAAAGTGGTAGAGAGGCTGGTTATAAGTGGTATTTATAGGGGGAAGGATTAGGGTTTCAGTGGGTTGGGCTTTGGAAGTGTTTAGAAGGGGTTACACCTTGAAACTAGCCCACAAAACCCAACTATATGGGGCTGAATTTTGCTGAATTTGGGCTGCCATGTTTCTTTAGTTTTTTATTTTTTTAAAACATTATAATGAGTAATTTTATTAGTTAAGTTGTGTAATAATATGCAACAATGTTTCCCCTAACTTGTAACAAGGTGAAATATGAAATAAAACATGATTTAACTAGGCAAAAAGTGTAATGTACAAGTATGTAACATGTTTGTAAGTAACAAGTATATGTCACATATTTACAAGTTCAACATATGTTTGTAAGTATCACAAAGAAGTATCAAATGATCTCATGATTAATCGTATTATGGTGTATGTATAGTATGTAACAAGGAAATGCAAGTTTTCATTCATGATCAAAATCTCGAGTTTACAACGAGTACTAGAAGGAACGAGTACAATGATACAAAGCTTCCAAAATTAGCAACACGAGTAAGACAAGCTATAAATAGAAAGTACAAAACACAGGGCGTTACAGTCTCCCCTCCTTTAGGAAATTTCGTCCCGAAATTTAGGAAGACTCAGGGAAAAGATGAGGATATTTCGATTTCATTTCGCTTTCGAGCTCCCAAGTAAATTCAGCGCCACGTTTTCCTTCCCATCGAACTTTGACAATAGGAATTCGACTGCGCCTCAATTGCTTGGTTCCTTGGTCCATGATTTCGACCGGTTTTTCTACAAAGTGAAGTGTTTCGTTGACTTGCAAGTCTTCGAGAGGAACGTGGAGTCCTTCGTCAGCTAGGCATTTCTTTAAGTTGGACACATGGAAGACAGGGTGTACATTGCTGAGTCCTTCAGGCAGGTCCAGTCTATACGCAACCTTGCCAATCCTTTCGAGAATCTTGAAAGGACCAACGTAGCGAGGTGCGAGTTTCCCTTTCTTGCCAAATCGAACCACGCCTTTCCAAGGGGATACCTTGAGAAGCACGTTGTCACCTGTCTCGAATTCCATAGGTTTGCGTCCTTTGTCAGCGTAACTCTTCTGTCGGTTCCGGGCTTTCAATAAGTTGTCTCGAACCTGTAAAATCTTGTCCGTAGCCTCTTGTATAAGCTCGGGACTGGTGATTTGGGCTTGACCAATCTCGTGCCAAGAAATAGGCGAACGGCACTTGCGACCATACAATGCTTCGAAAGGAGCCATTTGGATACTCGTGTGATAGCTGTTATTGTACGAGAATTCAGCCAAGGGCAAGTATGAATCCCAGTTGCCACCAAAATCTATTACGCATGAACGAAGCATATCCTCTAAGGTTTGGATAGTACGCTCGGTTTGACCGTCAGTCTGAGGATGGAAGGCGGTGCTAAGGTTAAGCTTAGTACCCATAGCAGATTGAAAAGTTTCCCAAAGACGAGACGTAAAACGAGCATCACGATCAGAAATGATATCAATGGGCGTCCCATGACGACAGATGATTTCCTTCATGTAGACCTTAGCCAATTTCTCGACTTTGAAGTCTTCACGAATGGGGAGGAAGTGAGCTGATTTGGTCAATCGGTCAACGACGACCCATATGCTGTCATGACCAGCTGTAGTGCGAGGAAGCTTAGTGATGAAATCCATGGCAATGCTCTCCCACTTCCAAACGGGAATTATTGGTTGTTCGAGCAAGCCAGAGGGACGTTGATGTTCGGCTTTTACTTTGGAACACGTAAGACATTTAGAAACGAAGGTGGCTATATCCTTCTTCATTCCAGGCCACCAATAGGAAGTACGCATATCATGGTACATCTTATCGGCACCAGGGTGAATAGAATATTTCGTGTTATGGGCCTCCTTCATCAGGAAATTGCGAAGATCGTCACGATTGGGAATCCAGATGCGATTGAGATAGTATAGAATACCATCGGGTTTGGACACAAGACTATTCTCAGCACCACATTGCATTTCGTTGTAGAGGTTACCCTCATTAACGGATGTATACTGGGCGTTACGTATGCGATTTTGAAGATCGTGGACGAGTTGGAAACAACGGATACTTTGGACGTGAGTTTTACGACTCAGGGCGTCGGCTACTACATTCGCCTTACCCGGGTGGTATTTGATTTCGCAGTCATAGTCGTTTAACAATTCCACCCAACGACGTTGACGCATGTTTAGTTCTTTTTGATTGAAGATGTGTTGAAGGCTCTTATGGTCGGTGAAGACTACACATTTAGTACCATAAAGGTAGTGTCGCCAAATCTTCAATGCAAAAACGACCGCACCAAGTTCAAGGTCGTGAGTAGTATAGTTTTTCTCATGAATTTTGAGTTGCCTCGATGCGTAAGCGATAACTTTGTCACGTTGCATAAGGACACAACCAAGACCAAGGTTTGAAGCGTCGCAATACACGACAAAATCATCGTTACCATCAGGAAGCGTTAGGATAGGAGCATTGCAAAGCATGTCCTTGAGCGTTTGAAAAGACTCTTCTTGTTCGGGACCCCAAACAAAAGGTCTCTCTTTTTGAGTCAAGGAGGTCAAAGGAACAGCGATTTTCGAAAAGTTGGAGATAAAACGACGGTAGTAACCAGCAAGACCAAGAAACGAACGGATTTCGGACGGAGATTTAGGTGCGACCCAATTTTTCACAGCTTCGATTTTTGCGGGATCAACGTGAATACCAAGTTTGTTGACAGTGTGACCAAGGAATTGAACTTCTTGTAACCAAAATTCACACTTGGAGAATTTGGCATATAGGTGTTCAGTACGAAGGAGTTCAAGAATAAGGCGCAAGTGTTGCTCATGCTCTGCTTGCGTCTTGGAATAGATGAGGATATCGTCGATGAAGACGATCACAAAACGGTCCAAGTATGCTTTGCACATGCGGTTCATTAAGTCCATAAAGACAGCAGGTGCGTTGGTCAAACCAAAGGGCATGACCACGAACTCATAATGACCATAACGCGTACGAAAGGCGGTTTTAGGCACATCTTCTTCGAGTACTCGAAGTTGATGATACCCAGAACGAAGATCGATCTTTGAAAAGCAGGTTGCGCCTTGCAATTGATCGAAGAGGTCATCAATGCGAGGAAGAGGGTATCGATTCTTGATAGTAAGCTTGTTGAGCTCACGATAGTCAATACACATACGAAAGGACCCATCTTTCTTCTTGACGAATAAAACGGGAGCGCCCCAAGGAGAAGTACTAGGGCGTATGAAGCCTTTGTTAAGAAGCTCTTGAAGTTGACTCGAGAGCTCTTGCATCTCAGAGGGTGCTAAACGATAGGGGGACTTAGCAACAGGCGTAGCGCCAGGCACTAAATCGATGCGAAAATCGACAGAACGAGCAGGAGGAGGACCAGGAAGGTCTTCGGGAAATACATCCGGAAAGTCACGTACAACAGGAACGTCACTTATGCTTGGGCCTTTATCCTTCTTTTCCACGATGTGGGCGAGAAAGGCGAAGGTACCCTTGCGTAAGCACTTGTTTGCCTTGATGCATGACATAAGCTTAAGGCCTTGAGAAGGCTTTTCACCATAGACGTGTAGAGAATCACCATTTGGAAGAGGCAAGCGAATAAACTTCTCAGAACAGACAACTTCAGCATGAACTCGCCTAAGCCAGTCCATACCTACTATGACGTCGAAACTACCCATTTGCATAGGTATGAGATCGATTGAGAACGTATGATCGTTAAGGATTAGTGAACAATTGGAGAGAACAGAATTGACTTTGACGGTTTTACCATTAGCAACTTCGACAGCGAAAGATTTTGGCAACTTAGAGCGTTTACACTTGAGCAAAGACTCGAATTCTAACGACACAAAACTTTTATCGGCACCAGTATCAAATAGGCATGAAGCATAGACATGGTTAATGAGAAACGTACCAGTGATGACGTCGTTTGCATTTTGAGCCTGAGCTGTGGTGAGAAGGAAAGCTCGACCCCTAGCGGGTTCTTGAACCTGTTGTTGTTGTTGGGGTTGTGGCTGTGGTTGTTGCTGTCGAGGTTGTTGTGGTTGATATCGTTGAGGACACACATTGGCCATGTGGTTGGTATCACCACACGTGAAGCATGCTCGCACAGGGGCGACTTGATTTGGAGCCAAAAGAGCTTGGTCTTGGTAGGCCTGTGGGGGGATACGACAGTATGGCGAGAGATGCCCATACCGGCCACACTTGTCACACTTTCGACAATGAGCGTTTGGGGGGTGATGATATCGGCATTTGTCGCACTTTGGGTGCGTTCCAGTATAAACCTTGCGTTCACCATCGAAAGCAGGCACAGTTTGAAGGGGTTGTGGGTTTGGCGGAGTGACGACCGCGCAGTTTTGGCTTGAAGCCTTCCGCTTCTTGCCTTGGTTTCTCTTAGATTGCTGGGAGGGTTTAGACTCATTAGGGGAGTCAATGGTGGCTTGGTGCGCATTCTTTGTTGAAACCTTGTCAAAGGTTCCATGAAGAACACAATTGTTGTTAAGTTCGGTAGCTATGCGGTACGCGTCTTCAATGGTTTGAGGGTTGGCAGATGCAAGATGGTTTGTTAAAGAAGGTGCAACACAACGAATGAATTTGGCCACGGTTTTGGGGGCGGTTTCTACTTGACCAGGGCATAGAACACTAAGCTGCTTGAAGCGTGTAATCAAACCATCCATGTCACTCCCTTTTTGCGTGAGGTTCCAGAATTCATTTTCCAACTTTTGGAGTTCGTGAGGGGGACAAAAGTGATCCTTCATAAGTTGTTTGAGATCGTCCCACGGCATAGCGTGTGCGACCTCGTTTCCTCTCTTGTTACGCTCAGTTGTCCACCACTCAAGTGCCTTTTCACGAAACACACCGGTTGCATTCAAGGTTCTTAGTTCGTCAGGGCAACCACTTTGCAAGAAGGTAAGCTCGATGGCATCAAACCAGTTCATCATGGCGGTAGCGCCATTCTTGCCGGTAAATTCTAAGGGTTTACAAGCCATGAAGTGCTTAAATTGGAAGGTCGATTTGGGTTTGTCGGCCTTTGAGTCGACCGAACCATGGGGTGAATCGGTTTGGATCTTGCTAACAATGTCGGGTAGGACCTTTGCAAATTGTTTAGCCATAAACTTCATACAATCCTTTTGGGACATGGCGGAGGAGGTCGAACCCTTCTTTGACTTGAGTTTCTTGGATGAACTAGAAGACATCTAAAAGATTTGAAAGAGAAGGGAAAGGTTGAGACTTTGATCATTAATTGAAAACAAGGTTTGTGTATGCAAAGCAAGTAGATGTTCAAGTACCAAGTAAAGTTCACATAAAGCATAAGTTTCCAACACACATTCAACATGTATAGCACATAAGTTGCGAATAGGAAAATATAAATTTAGTTGGTTCATGAGAATTATTATTGTTTGTGATTGCGATAATGTGCGACATGATTAAAACGACATTTCGAAATGAATGAACGTTCAAGTATAAAATCACATATAAATTGAGATACATAAAAGAGAGGCTCAATAAAACATAGGAATGTTTCGGGTAGAGAAACGTCGACAATTCCAAAGTGGGTCGAAAGTCCTTTCGATTTAGAGATATTGTGCTTTGGCCTATAAGTAAGATACTCTCGTCGAGAAGCGATTAACGGTATCTTACCCTTCCGGTTACTACACATCTCTAAATGATTGGAACATTCGGGACTTTGGCGAGAATAAAAAAAAATCAAGGAATGGGACTTAATCGACAAGATGCGGGTTTCACCCCTAACTTGACGATTTCGTACCCTAAATGTGGTTGGTACTTGTCGGCCAAAATAAAATTTTGACACTTTGACAAGGGTCCACTAGAGTTGAAATGGAAATTACCATTAAGTTGTGGATGTCACTCCTAGCTTAATGGTGAAATTTCGTGCAAAAATAGATTAAAGGTAGAGTGAGAGTCGTTTACCAAATTGTGGGTTTCACGCCTATTTTGGTAAAGTTGTCTCGTTGATGTTACAAGAGTATAAAATAGCAAAAGTGTATTCGTGTTAGCCTTAGGAAAGGCACATAAATTTATTAACAAGAAGTGTAGCTAGGAAGCATGTAAGATAGAGCACAAATGTTTTAAACAACAAATAAGAGACAAAGTTCCTAAAACTATAGACTAGGGCAAAAGCATGGCAATTTTCCTAATTCCCTATAGTTATGGCTCTGATACCAATCTGTCACACCCCAACCAATGGCGGAAACATCGGGATGAGACGAAGTGTGAAGATTGCTCGAGACATCATAACGCTATTTGTGACAATAATTTAATAATCCAAATTTCATTTCCAAAATAAATGTCAAAACATTACAAGAAAAGCAAATAACAACATTGTTCAACATAACATAAACAAAATTGATACAACACTTTAAACCTAAATGTCTAAGTGAGTATTTAGGCATCTTTGCTATCCGTTTTCATTTCATCATCATCAACCTGTAACATGTTTAAAAATACAATTCAATGCAAAAGCAAAGGCGAGTATACAAGTTTGGTACGTACATAGCATAAGTTAAAAAGTGTGATCAATTCCTCATGGCAAGCATATGATTCAAGATAAACCTTAAATATGGCATGTGTCTAACATATCAAACCAAGAAAACGCAATATGCTCAAGACATAACCTCAAGTTTACGGGCGGGTCGTTAATCCTATAGCGCTACATATGTCAAGGTTTGGCTCGTACGAAGTTAATGATAAGTTCAACACATAAGAATAACCCAAGTTTAAAGTATCAAGTCATCACGTATACAAGCATGTTATAGGAACGTTCATGTGTTTAACAAAGTGTTCATGTGTAAGTTAATAGGTAAACATGTTACACCCCAAAAGTGGTAAAAGTAAAAAGGGGGAAATACGAGTATACTCACGGTTTACAAGTGGTGACTTGAAATTCCGAGAGCAAGTTTGTAGATGAATTAGTTCGGAGCACCTTGTCCTTCTACACAAGGAAACGTAGGTGTGTGAGTTTGGCGTATAACGGAAGATTATAGATTCGGAGTTTTTAATATATAGAAAGTAACATAGTGAAAATAATCATCTTGTACGCATAACTCTTGTTCTTGACACTATTGAAACTCAAAAGAGTTGGTATGATTTCATGGATTCTAAGATCCATTAGAGTCGTAACAAGGGCATGGTCATAGATGATGTAACGTCCACTTAACAAATAACTATTAAGTCATCATCAAGTCTTAGTTACTTAGATGTATACATACAGAATAACTTAGATATTATATAGTTTACAAGTCTTATGATTCAAGCATGAGGTAGGAGATTAATGTCTCCATTTAGGTACCTCTTTGTGTCATAGAATACATACATGAGGTAGGAAGAACAAGCTTCCATTTAGGCACCTCTATTGTTCACCACTACACTTGTTGTTATAAACAACAAGGAGGGTCATGAACATACAAGTATCAAGGTATTAACAACAACTAATCTATAGCAAAACATCAAGTAATGAGTGGATTCTTATGAAGGATAGCCCAAGCTAATCCAACCATCACACATTCAACAAGTTTCACACTTGAACATTACTTGTGGGTAAAACCCTAATTAAAAACAGAAAGTTTATGAGGTTTTAACCTCTGATTTAGATGTCTCAACCTTGTTTTTAAGCTTAACCAACCATGGGATAAGTTGTAAGCATTAGGACATAGGTATGAGATGTGTTGGACACAAGTTGCATAGATTTAAACAAGTTTTTGATGAACATAAAAACAAACAGAAAGTTTATGGACTATTTCGGGGCATTTCCAGGTCTGATTTCTCCAAGGAGAAGTCTAGGAATCGAACCCCATGATTATACAAGCAAGTAGGAAAAAGAATCGAGTGAATCGGATAAGAATTGAGTGAGTTATGCTCATTTTCGTGAAGGGGTGTCAATCTACTCGAACCTTTGCTTTCAGCTACGGTTTGGAGGATGTTTTGAGAGTTTTTAGTGTTGCAAAAGTGGTAGGGAGGCTGGTTATAAGTGGTATTTATAGGGGGAAGGATTAGGGTTTCAGTGGGTTGGGCTTTGGAAGTGTTTAGAAGGGGTTACACCTTGAAACTAGCCCACAAAACCCAACTATATGGGGCTGAATTTTGCTGAATTTGGGCTGCCATGTTTCTTTAGTTTTTTATTTTTTTAAAACATTATAATGAGTAATTTTATTAGTTAAGTTGTGTAATAATATGCAACAATGTTTCCCCTAACTTGTAACAAGGTGAAATATGAAATAAAACATGATTTAACTAGGCAAAAAGTGTAATGTACAAGTATGTAACATGTTTGTAAGTAACAAGTATATGTCACATATTTACAAGTTCAACATATGTTTGTAAGTATCACAAAGAAGTATCAAATGATCTCATGATTAATCGTATTATGGTGTATGTATAGTATGTAACAAGGAAATGCAAGTTTTCATTCATGATCAAAATCTCGAGTTTACAACGAGTACTAGAAGGAACGAGTACAATGATACAAAGCTTCCAAAATTAGCAACACGAGTAAGACAAGCTATAAATAGAAAGTACAAAACACAGGGCGTTACACTCATGATCTGAGGAGCTAAACCCCAAATGAAGCGCTCGATGTGTTTGAATTCTGGTGTAACTGTCACACCCCTATTTTCCACGTGTCACCGGTGGGCCCGGTGGGGAGTATCGTGACGTAATTGATATCATCATTGTCAAACAACACAACATATAAATGCACAGCGGAAGCAAAGAGATAGATTTATTTCAACTGAATAAATTGTAATATTAAGTAACACAAAACAGTCGAAACAGATCCACAGGCGGATCGAATAAAAAGGAAAATTGTTCAACAGACTTTGGCATCTAAAGCTTGCGAGACTTGAGTAATGATGCCTGGAGTAGCCAGCCTATTTCGTTTAGTACCTGCACTTAGCCTTTTTGGAAAATACATCAGTTTACACTGGTAAATACAACTTAACTGACTCATTTTGAAAAGAGTTTGAAAATTGATTTGGATGCACTTCGGCAAAATATCTTTTATAACTTGGGACAATTATTTTAAAATAATCATGTATACAGATTTACTTATTTGCCGTCCATCAGGGCTGGTTTGTAGGGCCAGACTTAAGTTAACTGACACGCCACAGGTATAATGCCCACAAGGTTGATTCCTTTAAGTGGGATACCAGTTTTTACATAAGGAAGCTGTCAGGTGTACGCCTACACCCCGTGCTTAAGTCGTGGCCATTTCATAAATGATGCCAAGGATATCCGGGACATGGTCATTTAACCCCCAAAGGCCATACACCAAATAATACATATCAAACGGGTCATGTAAATACATTAATCACAATCCGATTTAAATGACTATATACACCTGACCAAGCGGTACTCTTATAGTACCGTATCCCAAGCCCGTATAGGGAAAATAAGTTAAGGGTATTTACCTGAGCAAAGTATAATTCAGATACAGCAAGTGCACGTAGCTTTTACTGGGCTCCTAATCTGGAACGAAGGTTTTAATAACCTATTAGAATCCTAACGGGTCTTTAATTTAGCCTAAGCTTTAGACCGGTTAATTTTCAAAGGAAGGCACGGTTCAAACGCATGATAAAGCGAAGACCGGCTTAGAATGTGGTTTTGACCCGACAAGCTTGTATACTTGTTTAATATGGGTAACTTAAACACATTCTGAATTTTGAGACAAAAATGATATGGTTTAACCCATTTCGGCTAATATATGTAAACTAGTTACATAGACCGATCCGAACGCGAAACATGCGTAACGGGTAACCATAAGAGTCATGAACATGTTCCACAAGTTAATATGCCTTAAATATGTTGTGACATCAGTAAGATGTCTTCTATTATGCCCAAAATGATTTTAAACCCAAATTACACCTCGTAAGGGTATTTTGGTCATTTAAAAGGTTATAAAAGGGTTTAAATACGTTTCTGAGTTTTGGGTCTGATGTAATCAGTAAAAATACTCAATTTACTAAGTTATATCAGTAGGGTATAACTTATATGTGAAATTTATCACTTACAACCAAACTATGCATTTTAAGGGCATTTTGGTAATTTCACATAGGCTTAAAAGGTCAAAACTGGAATTCTGAGTTTAAGACTTTTGCTTACTGCTAAAGTATACAAATTTACTTAAAACATCAGTGGGTATCAAACCTTATATTTATAAAATGGTTTTAATACGTACTATGCGTTAAAAACGCTTAAAAAGGCAATTCAGAGCCATTTCCGGGTTTTCAAAGGAAAGCTGATAATTTTATTATTCCAGAAGGCTCAAAATACTTTATTTATCATATTAGATTAGTAGAAAAAGGTTTGGGGTCAAAAGGATTTGTAAAACTTATTTTATAGCCTAAAAGGGCAAAACCGGCAATTACCGAATCGAGCTTAGAATCCTAAGTTATGCTCAACTTAAAAATAAATAAAAATCTTCAAAAATCCCAAAATATGATATTACATCAGTGGGTAATAAGTTTGGTATTAAAAATTGGGTTTAGATAGGCTATATGCTAATTATGCGGTTTATTTACTTAAAAGCTTCTTAATTACGCTAATGAGCATAACTCTCAATCTAGACCTCAAACTGATGTCAAATTCTAGGGACAAGTTTATAAATCAGTAATGAAGGTTTCTATCCTTTCACTTTTTCAAAAATCACATTTTAAGGTGATAAGGGCATAATAGTCAACATTTAAGCATTTAACGGAATTATGCATATGAATTGGATAACCAATGAACCAAGTTGTATAATCACAGAGGGTTATACTTATAGGTAACTTGGTCCTATTAAAGCTCTAAGGCATTCCTAATTCATGCTCAAACGGGTTAGAACTGAAAGTCAAAGCATAAGTCAAACTATGCGACTTTCGGTCCCGAACTGAGCTTAAACTGAAAATTGTCGAGTTGAACATGTTTAGACATGTTCTTATATTAATTACCAAGTTATATGAGTGTCAAAACAGGTTTCATAGCTTACAAATTAATAATTATGTGTTTATTTACAAAATAGCTTCCTGTTGACTTTTTTTGTAACTAAGTTTGACTCGACAATTGACCTAGTTAGAATGGTAATCAGAGGGTGCCCTTTTAAGGGTTTAATCCCCACATAATTACCAACTCATAGGTACTTTCATAATGAAAATTGACTGGAGCAATTAAGATTAATGATAAAGTCAAATCTTAATTACGACGGTTTGACTTTAAGGAATATAAGCTAATTAAAATGACTAAGCAGGGATTAAGGCTCTTACTTAGGGTCCTTGCTATCTTTTCTACACTTCACAATCTTCTCCCAAGTCAGCTACCTCTAGAAACCAAGTTGTGAAGATATCATGTGAATGATCAAAAGTTTGCAACCAAGAGCTTCTTATATAGGGACTTTGATTCTACAAGATCTTGACACACAAGTCTATGGAATGATTCCTGATCATTCCAAGTGTCCCTGGTCCCTTTAAAACCATCAAACAAGCTCTAGGTATTGAATACAAGGCTTCTAAGGCGGTGCAACTGGCTGTAACAACCATCTGCCAACAATTTGGTCACTGGCACTCTGAGGCGGGCCGCGTAAGGTCCCATAAGGGCTTACGCGGGCCGTGTGAGGGTGGCTCTCCGGTCAGCAAGTTTCAAATATTGCAACTTTGGTCCCTGGTCCTTCCAAACTTGATTTTTACATGGTTTCTTGCACTTTTAACCCCCAAACTTGACTTTTAAGGACTCCAAGTTATAAACCAACTTGGTTTAGTCCCCGGTTACTCATACGTTCACCGAAAAGTCTTAAATTTCAACGTTGACGCTTTTAACCCCTCGTAAACGAATATTGTCATAACTTTCTCATACTTTATCGAAACCTCGTGAAATTTTATCACACATTCTTGTGAGTATAATTTATCATTACAAAGCTTCGGGTCTGCTAAAAGATCACTCAGAGGTATACTTTAAACATGTTGACACATTTAGCCCCTGTAGTTTGTAATTCCTCACTTTCTTTCACAATTAGCTTCGTATGATCCATGACTTATTCGTTTGAAGGTATAAACATCGTGTAGGGCTATTTTAAAATATATTTATCCATTGTTGACATTCTGGATCTTTATATTCATACAGTTTCCTTGTTTGTCAACTTTAGCCCTTCTAATTCAGTCCTTTACACGTTTAAAGTCCATGACACGTGTCGATATAATATTGGACATGAATTTTCGAGGTGTTACATCCTCACCCCCTTAAAAGAAATCTCGCCCTTGAGATTTACTGAAATAAATGAGGGTACTTTTCTTTCATCGTGGATTCTACCTCCCACGTATATTCGGGACCTCTGCGGGCATCCCATTTGACCTTTACAATAGGTACATGCTTCCTCCGAAGCTTCTTAACCTGTCGATCCTCAATCGACAAAGGTTTTTCCACAAATTTTAAGCTCTCATCTATGTGCACATCTGTATGTGGTATGACTAGCGATTCATCAGCTAGACATTTCTTCAGATTGCAGATGTGGAATACATTATGAATATCACTGAGCTCTTCAGGTAAGTTTAGCTTATAAGCCACTGATCCTACACATTCGATGATCTCGAATGGTCCTATATACCTTGGGCTTAACTTACCTTTCTTACCAAATCGCATCACCCCTTTCCAAGGCGACACTTTAAGTAAAACTTTATCGCCAACCTCGAACTTGAAGGGTTTTCGCCTTTTATCAGCATAGCTTTTCTGCCTATCCCTAGCAGCTTTCAGGCGATCACGAATCTGGACAATCTTGTCCGTCATCTCGAAGACTATTTCAGGTCCTGATAATTGAGTGTCTCCTACTTCTGCCCAACAGATAGGCGTTCTGCATTTCCTACCATATAATGCCTCAAAAGGCGCAGCCTGAATGCTTGTATGGTAGCTATTATTGTAGGAGAACTCGACCAATGGCAGGTGCTTATCCCAGCTACCGCCTAAATCAATTACACATGCACGTAGCATGTCTTCCAAAGTTTGGATAGTACGCTCACTCTGCCCATCCGTCTGAGGATGGTAAGCCGTACTAAAGTTCAATTGCGTGCCCAAAGACTGTTGGAAACTTTTCCAAAAATGAGATGTATATCTAGTATCCCTATCAGAGATAATAGATATTGGTACGCCATGCAAGGATACAATCTTGTCTACGTACAATTGGGCTAACATATCAGAATTGTAAGTTTCCTTAATAGGTAGGAAATGTGCTGACTTAGTCAATCTATCAACTATGACCCATATAGTATCATTTCCTTTCTTAGTCTTTGGCAACTTGGTGATGAAATCCATTGTCACCATTTCCCATTTCCAGGTGGGAATTTCAGGTTGTTGTAACAAACCTGACGGCTTTTGATGTTCAGCTTTGACTTGAGCACATGTCAAGCATTTAGCTACATAAGCGGCTATAGATTTCTTCAAGCCTATCCACCAATAATTTGCCTTTAAATCCTGGTACATCTTATCAGCTCCAGGATGAACGGAATATTTGGAATTATGGGCTTCCTGGAGGATAGCATCCCGAAGTCCTCCATAAACAGGAACCCATATTCATCCATTTAACCTTAGGATTCCGTCCTTACCATAGGATAACTGTTCTTCAGTTACTCCTAGCTTTTCCTCAGGATAGTTAGCTTCTAGCACAGCTTCCTTCTGCGTAGCTAACAACCTTTCATTCAAATTATTCTTTATCTCAATGCTCTTGGCATTGATTCTTATGGGCTTTACCCTTTTCCTTTCTGCTTAAGGCATCAGCAACCACATTTGCCTTGCCTGGATGGTATCTTATTTCACAGTCATAATCATTTAAAGTTTCCATCCATCGTCGCTGCCTCATATTCAAGTCCTTCTGATTAAACAAATGTTGAAGGCTCTTGTGATCAGAATAGATCACACACTTAGTTCCATACAGGTAATGCCTCCATAGTTTTAGTGCGAATACAGCGGCACCCAACTCCAAATCATGGGTGGTGTAATTCTTTTCATGCACCTTTAACTGGCGTGAAGCATAGGCAATAACCTTGCCTTTCTGCATCAACACACAGCCCATACCAGTGTGTGATGCATCACAATATACCACAAACTCCTCTATTCCATCAGGCAATGTCAACACAGGAGCATTGCTCAACTTCTTCTTCAAAATTTCGAAGGATTCTTGCTGCTTAGGCCCCCAGTCAAACTTGCTATTCTTGCGAGTGAGTAAAGTCAGGGGTGCTGCAATTCCTGAGAAGTTTTCTATAAATCGCCTATAGTATCCTGCCAGTCCTAGGAAACTGCAAATCTCCGTAGGTGTCTTTGGCTCTTGCCAATTCATAATAGCTTCGATCTTAGCGGGATCTACCTGGATACCACGTTCACTAACAACATGTCCAAGAAATTGGACTTCACGAAGCCAAAATTCACACTTAGAAAATTTGGCATAAAGCTTTTCTTGACGAAGCAGTTTCAGAATGCAATGGAGATGCTTCTCATGGTCAGCTTGATTCTTCGAGTAGATGAGGATATCATCGATGAAGACGATGACAAATTTATCCAAATAAGGCTCGCAGACGCGATTCATGAGATCCATGAATGCGGCAGGTGCATTAGTGAGCCCAAAAGGCATCACTAGGAACTCGTAATGACCATAGCGAGTCCTAAATGCAGTCTTATGTACATCTTCATCTTTAACCTTCAGTTGATGATAGCCTGACCTCAAATCGATCTTAGAGAAGTAGCTTGCCCGTTGTAATTGATCGAACAGATCGTCGATCCTGGGCAAGGGATACTTGTTCTTGATGGTGACCTTATTAAGTTCTCGGTAATCGATGCACAGACGCATCGAACCATCCTTCTTTTAAACAAATAGGATTGGCGCTCCCCAAGGAGACGAACTAGGTCTAATAAAACCCTTGGCTAGCAAATCATCTAGCTGTGTCCTTAATTCCTTCATCTCTGTTGGTGCCAATATATAAGGTGCACTCGCAACCGGTGCTGCCTCGGGGATGATGTCAATTCTGAATTCCACTTGCCTATCTGGTGGTAAACCAGGTAGTTCTTCAGGAAAGACTTCAGGGTATTCCGAAATGATTGGAATATATTCGACCTTGGGCTTCTGCTCGTCGACCATTACTTGTGCCATGTAAATAACACAACCCTTTTTCATACATCTAGATGCCTTGAGCATAGCCACTTGCTCAGGCAATCCATACTGGGTATCTCCTTGAATGGTAAGTGACTCACCAGACGGAGTCTTAATCACCACTTGCTTTTTATTGCAGATGATTTGGGCTTGGTTATGCGATAACCAATCCATGCCCAATACTATATCAAATCCGGCTAACTTCAAAGGAAGCAAGGACAGAGGAAAAGAGTGGTTCCTAATGGATATGACACATCCATCTAACACGGTCGAGGCTGATTCTATGGTTCCATCAGCTAACTCCACCTCATATTTCACACTTAAGGTTTTAACAGGTAACTTCAACAATTCACAGAACTTATTATCTATGAACTACTTATCAGCGCCAGAATCAAACAGTACTCTAGCATATACATCATTTATGAGGAAAGCACCTGTGATCACCTTGTCGTCTTGAACGGCTTCCCGTGCATCCATCCAGAAGACTCTGGCATTAGTCTTCTTTGTTTCCTTAGGCTTCTTGGTGTATTTAGGGCAGTTAGTCTTAATGTGCCCTTTTTCATTGCAATTGAAATAGGTAGCATCTTTGATTTTCTTGCAGTCAATAGTCTTGTGCTCTTTAGACTTGCACAACCCACATGCAGGTGGTCCTGATTGAGACTTGGTCTCAAGCCTGCATTTTCCAAAGTGGCGTTTTTGGCAAGTTGTGCACTTTGGCTTTTCCTCAGTTCGCTGGTTACCTTTGTTGGACCCAGATTCCTTCTTGTGGTCCGTATTACCCTTGTGTTTCTTCTCAGACCTTCGTGAGGTATCATCCTCATGCTTCCTCTTACTCTCTTCAGAGTTCTTGAGCGATCTTAACCTGACCGCATCTAAGGTGAGGGATAGAGATAGATCAGCTGCTGATCTAAAAGTAGCAGGTCTTGAAGCCTTAACACTGGCTTTGATTTCTGGGGCTAAACCCCTAATGAAGCGAGCAATCCTCTTGGGTTCAGGTGTCACAAGGTAAGGAACTAATCTAGACATGGTGTTGAAGCTTGTAAGATAAGCTTGGCAATCTAGGTTCCTCATTACCAGTGATAAGAAATCTGACTCAATCCTTTCCACTTCATGCTGTGGACAATAATTCTCCTTAATGAGAACAACAAACTATTCCCATGACATATTGTAGAGTGGGATTTTCCCAGCAGCTTGAATGAGAGACTTCCACCATGCCAGTGCCTCTCCCTTGAACGATTGGGATACATACTTCACTATATCCCTTTCGGCACAACCGCTGATATCAACAACAGTGTCCATCTCGTCCAACCAAGTCATACAATCAATTGCCCCTTTCTCCCCAGTGAAATCCCGGGGTTTGCAGGAAACAAAGTACTTATAAGTACAAGACTTGGTACGTGGCTCATCATCGAACACTATCCTCTTGGATGGAATACTGTGTTGATTTGAGGAATGTTCGACATCCTCTTTCTTAGGTTCATCTTTCTTAGAGGGTGGTTTACTATGAGCTTCTGAATGAGTCTTAGAAATAGACTTAGAGTGGGGTACCGAAGAAGCTCTACTATGAGTTCCACTAAACTCTTTGAATTGCTCTGCTACAGCTTTAGATACAGCTGTATCAATTAGGGCACGGAGCTCTCCTTTGGTTATATTAACCCTATCATTATCATCGTGGTTTTCCAGAGAATGACTGTTCACTTCCTCCGACCTAGCCATGTAGCTTTAATTGCTACATAAAATTAAACAAGGACAAGGTTTATACGGAAGCTTATACAGTTTTATCGTTTTAAACGATTTATTAACCATGGTTTATAATACCCATTTTGGTTAATTTGATAAATATATAATTATTCAGGATCTTTATCATAAATCCTAAGTTATAAGTTAATAATGGCACATAAAGGCCTAGTCACGTAGACAAGTTTAATTTATAACCAGGATTTTACAGAATCGAGGTATTTAAGGTCTGAATCAAAGTTCATTCCCTTTTCTAGACAGGGAGTTGTAGGCTACCACTGTCTTTTAGTCCCAAAGGACGTTAATTATAGCCCGTAGGCATTTCATCCTTAAAGGCTGATTATATAAATAAGGGATTTTAGAATAACTCACTTTAATAATGACTTATGTGATTTTATCGAATCACACTTTGTCAAGCATATTAACATGCTTTCTGATGCTAACAAGGTTTTGAATCTTTTGAATAGGTTGTACTATCTTGGCCATGTCTGCAAATGACAATTAGGCTAGGTTTTACCATCTTGACCATGTCTGCAATGACAATTAGGCTAGGTTTTACCATCTTGACCATGTCTGCAACGACATTTAGGCTAAGTTTTACCTTTAAGATTCTTCTAATATTAAACGCAGAGCAATCCTAAATTGAGAGGTTAACAATGATCTGAATCTAATTGAGGAACTACCATCTTGGCCCTGTCTTCAAATGACACACGAGCTAGGTCTTGTCCTTTTTAGATTTCGCCATTTTATTATAATGGTAGATCTTATAATAGGAATGTTATTTTAAATCTAACCATTCCTTTAAAATTTAAACAATTACATGGTTGCCCTAAACGGGACTGCTACAAAAATGACTTGCCCATGCAGGGCAAATCAGAAAAATAAGAAAGGAAACAAATCAAAAACAAAACAAATTAGGATTAATCCTAAGTTCTTGTCCAGACTCGAGATTGTGCAATTTGTGTAACTGAGATTAAACACAAAAGGCTAGTGTTTAATTCACTCAGCGTTGGCTCTGATACCAACCTGTCACACCCCTATTTTCCACGTGTCATCGGTGGGCCCGGTGGGGAGTATCGTGACGTAATTGATATCATCATAGTCAAACAACACAACATATAAATGCACAGCGGAAGCAAAGAGATAGATTATTTCAACTGAATAAATTGTAATATTAAGTAACACAAAACAGTCGAAACAGATCCACAGGCGGATCGAATAAAAAGGAAAATTGTTCAACAGACTTTGGCATCTAAAGCTTGCGAGACTTGAGTAATGATGCCTGGAGTAGCCAGCTGTCACGACCCCCGACCCCATCCTGGCCGGAATCGGTGCCGTGAGCAGTCCAGTGGTACCGGTGATTATTTTGAAAAACATTGCAGCGGAAATTTCATCAGGACCGTGAGTTAGGAAAATATCAGAGTTTAGAAACACCGGATTTTTATTTAAATAGATGGAATAAATTCCATGTTTTACAAAGGTAGCTTTTAATGAAAACAATATTTCTTAAGTTGATTTAATTAATAAAATAAGCCACTTCTTGAAGTCTTTTAGTGCCGGATCCAATCCTTACTCCAATCTACTGTAATTACCTGAAACGCGTTTTAAAAAGGTTTTGTCAGCGGGAAATACTGAGTGAGTTCATTCATTTTACTGAAAACGACACATTTGTTATAATTCACAGTATTAAGAGTTTTTACATATGTTTATTATCAACCAACATTTCAAGAATAGGTATTTGTCACAGACCAGCTCTGTGACTGTGGTCATATCACCATTGGCTGGCCCAATGAGTGACGTATATCACTTTCTTTTAGGCTCGCCCACCTAATGTGATTAAAACAATAATAATACTGTGCACAATACCCCACATACCGGCTGTAATTTGGTGATTACATAAACTTAATCACTGTAATTATAACTTTGAAAAATTAGTTTGGAGTATTGTAAAACAATTGATAAAAAGAGAATGACTCACAATTCAGCATGCAGGATTGAATTAACAAACTTCTTGATTCTACTTCTTTCGATAATTAGGCATTTATTATTCTGGATCTTCTGATGATTTAATAGTTTGTTTGATTGTAAGGGTGTAGTTGGGAGTGTTTTTGGTGGTTTAACAGAATAGAATACGTATTGGTGTAAAACCCAAATCAAACCTTAACGGTAGTCATGAGATTCGAACCTTAACGAATTTCACAAAAACCGGGTTAATGATCAATACAGCAGTTACGATAATTTCCCGAGATCAAATTCTCACAATGAATGACCAAGTGCAATACTTCAACTCATTTATCAAAATGACAAACGACAAAGTATAGTACTTCAACTCATTATCGAATTATCGACAACGACAAAGTACAATGCTTCAACTCATTTATCGGATTACCGACAAACGACAAAGCATAACCCAATGTGGGCGGCACTTAGACATTCTTTGGATATATTGATTGCTCGGAAAATGAATCGTAATAGCGATCGAGTTATTACCCTGTTATTGCGGCAGAATTTCGAGGTGTGTGTGTGTTAATTGTGATAAACAGAACAGAAATCGGTGCCTGAAGCGAATTTCTTCGTCGAACCAACGCACAGAAGCCAGTCCCAACCTCTACTATTTATAGCTGGAATTTAGTCCCCCTCGCGCCACGCGAGGGGTCCCCTTGTTCCTGTCGCGTGGCGCGACAGGTCGCCTTTCACCATATGGTTGCCACGGTTAGGAGTAGGCTAGCTGAGTCGACAATTCGGCCAATAGTATTTAGACAACGTTTTTATGAAGATAATCGTCAACTAGGTTTTGCCCCCCTTGAGTTTTAGGGGCTCTGATCCTGATTCTGATTGCTATAAAAATTTTAGGATTTGTGCAGGTTTACTTGGGTGTCTCAACTATGGTTCCCTATTGGGTAAATAAAATAATAGGCATGACTTTTGATGAAAGTTTGTTTATAAAATAGAAATAATAAATAATAAATAATAGTTTTGGGTAACTTATAAAAAGAGAGTAGAATGGTGGGAAAAAGGAATGGACCCACTGTGTAACTTTAGGGTTCAACTAGAAGGACTCCTGGTATAAATTTTGGGTATAACTTTTGGGCTATATATATATAAAAATATATAATCTACTCGTGGTAAGTATAGTACCCCTAAATTAACCTTGTCCCGATGTCCTGAGATAGAACCCAAACGAACTTAGTCGGGCAGAGCCTTGATATGCGTTATGGGGTTCAGATCAATCGGAAAGGATAGCGGTGATCGGGAGTTACAATACTTAAAACGGGCATGGCTTTATTTTTCGAGAGAGAGATGGTAAGAAAATTGGTGAGAGATGAAGCAATTGAGATGTGTTGAGAGATATATATACTGAAAAATTTGCTTGGAGTGGAAGCCTTGAAACTCATACGTAGACATAGGGCATTAAAAGCCTTTCTTTCTATGCATACACGTATATTTTCTTTTAAATTCCATATTGCATGCCAAGCCTACACGTATATAACATTAGATTTAAAAATTCTATTTCTTTATTCTTTTTGTTGTTGGGACACGTTACTACATCTTTCATTTTGAAAGATTAGTTATGATTTATTAGATTATTTTATTTACTTATTATTTATATTATATTTAATTTAACTGCTTTACTTATTTGGCGTTTATAACTTGTAAAATATAGCGTTTTATAAAATAATAAATATGTCATTGGAACCAGAATATTTTTTTTTTGTTTATATTTGGGTCTAAGTTTCATTAAAAATAAAGTAGGTTCAAAATACAATATATTTTTATAGTTTAATTATTATATGGTTCTTAGGCCCGTCTAAGAGTTTCATATTTCTAATGGTCAACTTACCCGTAGACTACCCGTCTAATAATATAAGTTTTTATAGACTTTTATTTTATTAGAAATGTCACTTATATCCAGGCCCATTAATTAATATAATATTTCAATCAACTTTATAAAATAGTGTTTAAAACTATTTGGGTTGAATATTTATATAAACTAGTTACTAGTTGCTAGTGATAAATAAATTTAACCAACCCTTATAATTTATATGATAAAAATTGGTATGTTACATCCTTCCCACCTTGTTTTAAATCTCGTCCTCGAGATTTGGGTTACGATATTTCTTTTAGAGTTATGTTACTTTTTGATCAAAAAGAATAATATTAAGGTAAGTGATACCAAATCAAAATATCAAATTTGGTGACTATGAGTTGTACAATAGATAGGACTCAATGGTTCAACTGAATTAGTGTAAGAATTCGATGACAAATGAATGGGATGAAATGGTATAGTTTCCAAGGTGACTAGGTTCAGGCCAAAAGATATATAAATAGATTTCAAAATAAATGTGAAAGACTCTTTGGAATCAATAAAATTCTTTATTAAAAGAAATCTTACTTGATTGACATCTGAGGAAGACTTAGAATTGACGGGTTCAAAAAGGAAATAAAAGTATGAAAAATGATTTGTCAAATATTAAATTATGATATGAGAAAAATCAATGTGCTTACATGAGTGAATTGCCAAGATACACAAAAAGACCATAGAGTTAGTGTATTAGAGTTCCAAGTTGTTTTAATTTGTGAAACAATGTGATGGTATATTATTAGTGACTATATTTTTTTTTTCATACTATGTTCTAGAGATGGAAATATAAAAATAAGTTATTTTGACATGACCAACTATTATATTATATTTGTAAAGCAAATGTAATATATATTATTTGTTTCGCATTTTTACTATATGAAAAAGGGTTACCATTTTCAAATAAATAGTATTTTATTATGTAATTATAGATTACAAAATACTATAGTGAAGTTATTACATTTACAAAATATTTTAGTATTATGATTTTGTAAAAGAATCACTATTATTTATAACTTTTAAATGAAAGTTGTGAATAAAAGGGGTAAAAGTATTTGTAAAATATTTTATATAACACTGGGTCAATTCTATGTGATTACTTATTTTTATTTTGAAACCATATAGCGTTGTAAAATGTAGTTACAAATGTTGTGGTGACTATTCTTTATGTATTACAATGTTCTTCTAACCCAATGTAGTCGCTGACTACTATATTATTCTTAGATGGTTATTTTCTTGCTAGAGTGTTATAGTACATAGTTATCACAAAATATGTGATACATAATTATTTGTATAATTTTATTCGTCCCTCTAATTCTGGTATAAAAATATGTCTTCTCTTTTTAGTACAAAGTAAAATATTTTTATATATAATTAAAATTTACTAAATAAGTATGATGACTTAATTAACTAGTCATTATCACGGCGGATATTAGTTAGTGCTGCCTTGTTTAAGCATAGGTGGCCAGTCCATGCCTAACTAAGGCTAGACTATTCAATACCTGTCCTTGACAATAATCCTAGTATCTGAAAATAATAATACCAATAATATTACTAATAATAAAATTGATATTAATTGTCAATAATAAATGCATAAACTTAAATGAGAATATACTTTAAACAAAAATTTATACGTAAAAATATAATTTATTTACCTTAATGGTTTTAACAAAATTTTAATTACAGAAATACTATATTGTAAGTTTCTATATATAATCAATTAAGTTTATACAATGTTTTTCGATTAATGATGATAAGGTAAGAAATATCACGAAAGGCTCGATTGGTTGTAAGGACTACGGAATTTAGGACATGAAATGGTGGATCATTATTTTAGCACATAGTTGTGTTAAGATTGCTTTTATAAAATAAATTAACAAAGCGGATTCAATATAGATAACTAAATAATTAAATCCTAGATTAGCGCAATCTTCAATTTTTTTTTGTAAAAATGTTGTTACAAAGTGCTCGTGATCAAAGAGATGATTTGATGAATTCGAAGACTAAACAAGCATGTTATGGTTTAAGAGAATTGAAGTGCTTGTTAGGACTATTTTGAATATGATGGTTTCAATCCATCATATGGGACTTTGAATTGAGTACGTATTGCAAGCAAGTTAACTGGGTTTGGATAAAACGAGTTTTAATAAGAAAGTTCAAACATGATCACAAAGAAACCATGTATCCCTTTCAAAAGAAAATCGAGTTTTTCAATAAATTCATTTAAAAGAGTCATTGCTTTGTAAAAACGCGGTTTACAATGCAAAGATCAAGTATAGCGGAACGATATTTGAACTTTTGATAAAACAAATTGAAAGGATGCCTTCCTAGGGTCTTATAACTCAAATGAACCACATGCAACAAATAGTGCATGTGTATCGTGTGGATTTACCAAGAAACGAAATGGATCAATATTTGCTATTATGAAAGAAATCTTCATGATATGACGATTATTAGAGGAAGTAGAAATGCGAAAGTCAACTTTTTATATGTAAAAGTCAGAATTTCAACGAAAAGAAATATAAAAACTTTAGCTGGAATTTCGTGTTAAGTGACATTACCAGGGAATGTTGAATAAAATAAAATAGGGAATTTGCAAAGGTATATGACTCCTTTTGTAGTGATGATAATTATGACTCTGATTATACTGTGCACCGATAATTGTGAAATCTTGTTACAACGTACCTCAGCGAGATTTATGTCGGTTGTAGGATCATATGGCAAAGTGCTTCTTTTTGGATTAGTAGTTTTCTACTAACAGAATTAGTATTGGTGTCATCGTGCCTAATTTATATTTTCCAAAGGTCTTTGTATGTGATATATTTTGACCTTTGTGGACGTATAATTTAAGGTTCATGTGTTTTCTTGTGTATTAGCACAACTTTACTTGCGTTCATAATTTATGGCGTTAATAATTTATGGTAACGTATTGGTAATTCTTATATTTTTGATGGTGTCCCAACTTAATGGGTTTCCATTTATTATTGTTGCTCGAGTTACGAGGTAGATGATTAAACAAAATAATGTTTGATATCGATATAGAGATTCTTATTATTGACACATATATTTGTGCTTTATTCTTAAGGGTAAAGTTCTTGTACAAATAATCTTAACATACTAAACATACAAATTGAAGGAAAACTCAAAAAGACAAGGTGGCATTTTTGTAATTATCAATAACTATCAAAGTTACTCTACAAATACCTCTAAAAAAACCTAACCACTCCCCCCACCCCCAAAAAAAACCTAAACCCCCCACCCCCCCCCCCCCCACCCCCAAAAACCTAAAAAAACCTAACCCCCCACACCCCAAAAACCTAAAAAAAACCCTAAACCCCCCCCCCCCCACCCCCAAAAACCTAAAAAAAACCTAACCCCCCCCCCACCCAAGCTAAAATGCTAAAAACTAAACCCCCAAAAAAACCTAAAAAAATAAAAAAAACACACAAATTATTTTATTTTATTTTTTATTAAAAAATCGCTACTTTTAGTAGCAGCAAAAAAAAAAAATTTTTTTTTGCTAACGAAATGTAGCGATTTTTTAATAAAAAATGTTAAAAAAAAATTTGTGTTTTTTAGGTATTTTTGGTTGTAACTTTGATAGTTGGTAGTAATTACAAAAATGCCACCTTGTCTTTTTGGGTTTTCCTTCAATTTGTATGTTTAGTATGTTAAGATTATTTGTATTTGATCTTTTGCCTTATTCTTAATTATCAATTGTTATGGCTTTTGAAATTTCTTATAGATACACATATCTATATAATCATATATTTCACATGCTGTAATATACATATCCATTATAAGGTTAATGTATTTAACAGATTCTTTATTTTCAAAAACAAGTCTGATATTAGGCCATAATACTTATTTAGGGAAATCTTGTCACTTGTTTGACATTTTATATACCCCATCTTACCCGGTTCGCGCCGGAGAGGTAACCTCAGTATATCCGGACAAGCTGGAGAGTCTGCTACTCTATACCCAGTTTTGCCGGAGAGAATTTCCTATTTCCCATAAATAGTATCTTTTCAAGATTTTTAAAAGTGTCTCTTTTATTAGGATTTTTATCTAGAATCAAGGAAATTTGAATTCCCATAACATATCTTATTCTAGACCAAATAATATCAATAAGCAAGAATAAATAGCAATTAAATGCTATTGCCTGCTAGTCGTTATTCCAATTATACTTATTTATACTTATATAAGTAATTTTATCTTGAAGCTTATATTAAGACAAAATTCTTAAGTTCGAGTCTAAATATCATTCAGGGTGCTATCAGATAATATTAAGTTTCTAACTTTCCGTTTAAGCTTAGGTATTATTATAACACCTATTTGCGTAAACAAGTGGCTTAGCTTATACTAAGGCATCTTTTCTTATGTTCAAGTCTAAATTCTATCAGATGTGCTACCAGTTAATAGCAATCTCCTAACTCTTTTATTTAAGTATTGTTATCACAACACTTATAGGCTTAAAGCAGTGGCTTAGCTCTGATACCACCTTCTGTCACGACCCCCGACCCCATCCTGGCCGGAATCGGTGCCGTGAGCAGTCCAGTGGTACCGGTGATTATTTTGAAAAACATTGCAGCGGAAATTTCATCAGGACCGTGAGTTAGGAAAATATCAGAGTTTAGAAACACCGGATTTTTATTTAAATAGATGGAATAAATTCCATGTTTTACAAAGGTAGCTTTTAATGAAAACAATATTTCTTAAGTTGATTTAATTAATAAAATAAGCCACTTCTTGAAGTCTTTTAGTGCCGGATCCAATCCTTACTCCAATCTACTGTAATTACCTGAAACGCGTTTTAAAAAGGTTTTGTCAGCGGGAAATACTGAGTGAGTTCATTCATTTTACTGAAAACGACACATTTGTTATAATTCACAGTATTAAGAGTTTTTACATATGTTTATTATCAACCAACATTTCAAGAATAGGTATTTGTCACAGACCAGCTCTGTGACTGTGGTCATATCACCATTGGCTGGCCCAATGAGTGACGTATATCACTTTCTTTTAGGCTCGCCCACCTAATGTGATTAAAACAATAATAATACTGTGCACAATACCCCACATACCGGCTGTAATTTGGTGATTACATAAACTTAATCACTGTAATTATAACTTTGAAAAATTAGTTTGGAGTATTGTAAAACAATTGATAAAAAGAGAATGACTCACAATTCAGCATGCAGGATTGAATTAACAAACTTCTTGATTCTACTTCTTTCGATAATTAGGCATTTATTATTCTGGATCTTCTGATGATTTAATAGTTTGTTTGATTGTAAGGGTGTAGTTGGGAGTGTTTTTGGTGGTTTAACAGAATAGAATACGTATTGGTGTAAAACCCAAATCAAACCTTAACGGTAGTCATGAGATTCGAACCTTAACGAATTTCACAAAAACCGGGTTAATGATCAATACAGCAGTTACGATAATTTCCCGAGATCAAATTCTCACAATGAATGACCAAGTGCAATACTTCAACTCATTTATCAAAATGACAAACGACAAAGTATAGTACTTCAACTCATTATCGAATTATCGACAACGACAAAGTACAATGCTTCAACTCATTTATCGGATTACCGACAAACGACAAAGCATAACCCAATGTGGGCGGCACTTAGACATTCTTTGGATATATTGATTGCTCGGAAAATGAATCGTAATAGCGATCGAGTTATTACCCTGTTATTGCGGCAGAATTTCGAGGTGTGTGTGTGTTAATTGTGATAAACAGAACAGAAATCGGTGCCTGAAGCGAATTTCTTCGTCGAACCAACGCACAGAAGCCAGTCCCAACCTCTACTATTTATAGCTGGAATTTAGTCCCCCTCGCGCCACGCGAGGGGTCCCCTTGTTCCTGTCGCGTGGCGCGACAGGTCGCCTTTCACCATATGGTTGCCACGGTTAGGAGTAGGCTAGCTGAGTCGACAATTCGGCCAATAGTATTTAGACAACGTTTTTATGAAGATAATCGTCAACTAGGTTTTGCCCCCCTTGAGTTTTAGGGGCTCTGATCCTGATTCTGATTGCTATAAAAATTTTAGGATTTGTGCAGGTTTACTTGGGTGTCTCAACTATGGTTCCCTATTGGGTAAATAAAATAATAGGCATGACTTTTGATGAAAGTTTGTTTATAAAATAGAAATAATAAATAATAAATAATAGTTTTGGGTAACTTATAAAAAGAGAGTAGAATGGTGGGAAAAAGGAATGGACCCACTGTGTAACTTTAGGGTTCAACTAGAAGGACTCCTGGTATAAATTTTGGGTATAACTTTTGGGCTATATATATATAAAAATATATAATCTACTCGTGGTAAGTATAGTACCCCTAAATTAACCTTGTCCCGATGTCCTGAGATAGAACCCAAACGAACTTAGTCGGGCAGAGCCTTGATATGCGTTATGGGGTTCAGATCAATCGGAAAGGATAGCGGTGATCGGGAGTTACAATACTTAAAACGGGCATGGCTTTATTATTATAGGAGGAAAAACAAATAAAAAGAATATGAACAAGAGGGATTTCGAGAGAGAGATGGTAAGAAAATTGGTGAGAGATGAAGCAATTGAGATGTGTTGAGAGATATATATACTGAAAAATTTGCTTGGAGTGGAAGCCTTGAAACTCATACGTAGACATAGGGCATTAAAAGCCTTTCTTTCTATGCATACACGTATATTTTCTTTTAAATTCCATATTGCATGCCAAGCCTACACGTATATAACATTAGATTTAAAAATTCTATTTCTTTATTCTTTTTGTTGTTGGGACACGTTACTACATCTTTCATTTTGAAAGATTAGTTATGATTTATTAGATTATTTTATTTACTTATTATTTATATTATATTTAATTTAACTGCTTTACTTATTTGGCGTGTATAACTTGTAAAATATAGCGTTTTATAAAATAATAAATATGTCATTGGAACCAGAATATTTTTTTTTGTTTATATTTGGGTCTAAGTTTCATTAAAAATAAAGTAGGTTCAAAATACAATATATTTTTATAGTTTAATTATTATATGGTTCTTAGGCCCGTCTAAGAGTTTCATATTTCTAATGGTCAACTTACCCGTAGACTACCCGTCTAATAATATAAGTTTTTATAGACTTTTATTTTATTAGAAATGTCACTTATATCCAGGCCCATTAATTAATATAATATTTCAATCAACTTTATAAAATAGTGTTTAAAACTATTTGGGTTGAATATTTATATAAACTAGTTACTAGTTGCTAGTGATAAATAAATTTAACCAATCCTTATAATTTATATGATAAAAATTGGTATGTTACACCAGCCTATTTCGTTTAGTACCTGCACTTAGCCTTTTTGGAAAATACGTCAGTTTACACTGGTAAATACAACTTAACTGACTCATTTTGAAAAGAGTTTGAAAATTGATTTGGATGCACTTCGGCAAAATATCTTTTATAACTTGGGACAATTATTTTATAATAATCATGTATACAGATTTACTTATTTGCCGTCCATCAGGGCCGGTTTGTAGGGCCGGACTTAAGTTAACTGACACGCCACATGTATAATGCCCACAAGGTTGATTCCTTTAAGTGGGATACCAGTTTTTACATAAGGCAGCTGTCAGGTGTACGCCTACACCCCGTGCTTAGGTCGTGGCCATTCCATAAATGATGTCAAGGATATCCGGGACATGGTCATTTAACCCCCAAAGGCCATACACCAAATAATACATCTCAAACGGGTCATGTAAATACATTAATCACAATCCAATTTAAATGACTACATACACCCGACCAAGCGGTACTCTTATAGTACCGTATCCCAAGCCCGTATAGGGAAAATAAGTTAAGGGTATTTACCGAGCAAAGTATAATTCAAATACAGCAAGTGCACGTAGCTTTTACTGGGCTCCTAATCTGGAACGAAGGTTTTAATAACCTATTAGAATCCTAACGGGTCTTTAATTTAGCCTAAGCTTTAGACCGGTTAGTTTTCAAAGGAAGGCACGGTTCAAATGCATGATAAAGCGAAGACCCGCTTAGAATGTGGTTTTGACCCGACAAGCTTGTATACTTGTTTAATATGGGTAACTTAAACACATTCTGAATTTTGAGACAAAAATGAGATGGTTTAACCCATTTCGGCTAATATATGTAAACTAGTTACATAGACCGATCCGAACGCGAAACATGCGTAACGGGTAACCATAAGAGTCATGAACATGTTCCACAAGTTAATATGCCTTAAATATGTTGTGACATCAGTAAGATGTCTTCTATTATGCCCAAAATGATTTTAAACCCAAATTACACCTCGTAAGGGTATTTTGGTCATTTAAAAGGTTATAAAAGCGTTTAAATACGTTTCTGAGTTTCGGGTCTGATGTAATCAGTAAAAATACTCAATTTACTAAGTTATATCAGTAGGGTATAACTTATATGTGAAATTTATCACTTACAACCAAACTATGCATTTTAAGGGCATTTTGGTAATTTCACATAGGCTTAAAAGGTCAAAACTAGAATTCTGAGTTTAAGACTTTTGCTTACTGCTAAAGTATACAAATTTACTTAAAACATCAGTGGGTATCAAACCTTATATTTATAAAATGGTTTTAATACATACTATGCGTTAAAAACGCTTAAAAAGGCAATTCGGAGCCATTTCCGGGTTTTCAACGGAAAGCTGATAATTTTATTATTCCAGAAGGCTCAAAATACTTTATTTATCATATTAGATCAGTAGAAAAAGGTTTGGGTCAAAAAGATTTGTAAAACTTATTTTATAGCCTAAAAGGGCAAAACCGGCAATTACCGAATCGAGCTTAGAATCCTAAGTTATGCTCAACTTAAAAATAAATAAAAATCTTCAAAAATCCCAAAATATGATATTACATCAGTGGGTAATAAGTTTGGTATTAAAAATTGGGTTTAGATAGGCTATATGCTAATTATGCGGTTTATTTACTTAAAAGCTTCTTAATTACGCTAATGAGCATAACTCTCAATCTAGACCTCAAACTGATGTCAAATTCTAGGGACAAGTTTATAAATCAGTAGTGAAGGTTTCTATCCTTTCACTTTTTCAAAAATCACATTTTAAGGTGATAAGGGCATAATAGTCAACATTTAAGCATTTAACGGAATTATGCATATGAATTGGATAACCAATGAACCAAGTTGTATAATCACAGAGGGTTATACTTATAGGTAACTTGGTCCTATTAAAGCTCTAAGGCATTCCTAATTCATGCTCAAACGGGTCAGAACTGAAAGTCAAAGCATAAGTCAAACTATGCGATTTTCGGTCCCGAACCGAGCTTAAACTGAAAATTGTCGAGTTGAACATGTTTAGACATGTTCTTATATTAATTACCAAGTTATATGAGTGTCAAAACAGGTTTCATAGCTTACACATTAATAATTATGTGTTTATTTACAAAATAGCTTCTTGTTGACTTTTTTGTAACTAAGTTTGACTCGACAATTGACCTAGTTAGAGCGGGAATCAGAGGGTGCCCTTTTAAGGGTTTAATCCCCACATAATTACCAACTCATAGGTACTTTCATAATAAAAATTGACTGGAGCAATTAAGATTAATGACGAAGTCAAATCTTAATTACGACGGTTTGACTTTAAGGAATATAAGCTAATTAAATTGACTAAGCAGGGATTAAGGCTCTTACTTAGGGTCCTTGCTATCTTTTCAACACTTCACAATCTTCTCCCAAGTCAGCTACCTCCAGAAACCAAGTTGTTAAGATATCATGTGAATGATCAAAAGTTTGCAACCAAGAGCTTCTTATATAGGGACTTTGATTCTACAAGATCTTGACACACATGTCTATGGAATGATTCCTGGTCATTCCAAGTGTCCCTAGTCCTTTTAAAACCATCAAACAAGCTCCAAGTATTGAATACAAGGCTTCTAAGGCGGTGCAACTGGCTGTAATAGCCATCTGCCAACAATTTGGTCACTGGCACTCTGAGGCGGGCCGCGTAAGGTCCCATAGAGGGCTTACGCGGGCCGTGTGAGGGTGGCTCTCCGGTCAGCAAGTTTCAAATATTGCAACTTTGGTCCCTGGTCCTTCCAAACTTGATTTTTACATGGTTTCTTGCACTTTTAACCCCCAAACTTGACTTTTAAGGACTCCAAGTTATAAACCAACTTTGTTTAGTCCCCGGTTACTCATACGTTCACTGAAAAGTCTTAAATTTCAACGTTGACGCTTTTAACCCCTCGTATACGAATATTGTCATAACTTTCTCATACTTTATCAAAACCTCGTGAAATTTTATCACACATTCTTGTGAGTATAATTTATCATTACAAAGCTTCGGGTCTGCTAAAAGATCACTCAGAGGTATACTTTAAACATGTTGACACATTTAGCCCCTGTAGTTTGTAATTCCTCACTTTCTTTCACAATTAGCTTCGTATGATCCATGACTTATTCGTTTGAAGGTATAAACATCTTGTAGGGCTATTTTAAAATATATTTATCCATTGTTGACATTCTGGATCTTTATATTCACACAGTTTCCTTGTTTGTCAACTTTAGCCCTTCTAATTCAGTCCTTTACACGTTTAAAGTCCATGACACGTGTCGATATAATATTGGACATGAATTTGAGGTGTTACAGTAACCATGTAAGGTACCACATGAGACTGGTCGTGAAACCTTTGAACATACTCCGCGATTTTGGGTCCTTCCATCTTCAGATGCCAAAACTCAGTCTCCAACTTTTGAATTTTAGCGCGTGAACAATACTTCCTTCGCATGAGCTCTTTCAGCTCATTCCATGTCATCGCGTAAGCTGCGGCTTCACCAAGAGTTTGTACTTGTAAATTCCACCAGGACAGGGCTCCGTCCAGGAATAGCCCGGAAATGTAAGTCACTTGTTGGTCTGGAGCGCACTTGCTCATTCGAAGTACAGACTCAGTCTTTTTCGGCCCATCTTACAAAAGCAACAGCACCTCGGTGCCGTCAAAGTTTACAGGCTTGCAGTCTAGGAACTGCTTGTAGGTGCGCCCTGCACATACGTTAGAATATACAAATGGTATTAGCGAACGTGCTAAAAATATCCAATTGTATCGTAGTATGTCTCAACGACTTAACATTACCATGAGGTGGGTTGTTATTGCCATTGTTGTTGTTCGAATTGCTTCCACTGGTTCCTCCTTGTGAGGTTGCATACTGCGCAATGGCGGCAGCGATGATTCCTTGAAGTTCTACCTCGTTGGCAGGCATACGTGTCTGGCGTCTTGGAGGCATCTTCTAAAAAGATGTTTTACGTTGGTGAGGTCATAGTAAGTAAAGTGTACGTACATAGCAAAAATATCAACACATAACATCTCATGTTATAAATAAATCAAACACATAACATCTCATGTTATAGAACATAAACAATCAATCAAACATCACATATGATGAGAATACTACGATTGCACTGTCATAAATCGAGACCACAATGTAAGGTTTACAAGTACACAACTGTATCATCATACAATATCCATGACTAAGGGCCACATCGCCCTAGTCCAAAATATACTAAGGGCCACATCGCCCTAGTCCAAAATATCTAACCAGTGTCAACAACATCCAATATACAAAACAACAAAAGTCATAATCAAAATGCAGTCTCCCAAAAGCTGTGCAATCTGTGCAATCGCGGTCCTCTCATCAACAGTCTACCTGTGTCGTACAAAATGGCCTAAGCTGATGGCGGTGGAGGAGGGGGAAAATGAGAAAAGAGCAAACGTCGCATGTGAAGCCAATCCTCCTCCATAGCTCGATGAGAGCACAACAAGTAAGCTATCTGCTGCTCAGGAGTCCAAAAGCGAGCAGCAGAATCGGGTGAAAGTGGACGTGGATGGTGAGATACTGCAGGTGGAGTCTGGCACTGACACGGAAGTCGCTGAGCTCTCTCCAGCTCCTGTACGCGACGAGTCAGCGCCTCCTGCTGTATCATGAAAGACCTGAGAATATCCTCTGTAGAATACCCCACGTGGTAAGGATGATAAAGATCAGATGGTGGCATAATGGGTGGCGAAGTCCAGAGGAACGACTCACTAGATGGAGCGAAGGATGGTATAGTAGATGGTGTAACAGGGGGGACAAAAGTAGGATGAGAAATCTGGGGTACAAACTGATCTCCTCCTGACATGAAAGGCATATGACCAAAAGGCTGACGAGATGAACCCTCCCCAGGACGTGGTGAAGGTATGTCCTGAAGAAATGTAAAAGGTAGGTCGGTGCGGTGAACATCTGTAATATGTGTGGGAATCAAGGGAACATCAACAGGAACTGAGACAGGGGCTAAAACAGGGGCTACAGGTGGTGTAACAGGTACCACGAAAGGTGGGAAATCATCATTATCGTCTATCCACCCATTGTGGGTGTGAGCGTATCTGGGATCTATATGGGTCGCGAAGGGCGCACGGTCGAACATCACTGGCATAGGATCAGGATGTGGTGCGACAACAGTATCAGCAGGAATGTCAGCAACATGAGGAGCATCAACATGATCATCCACCAACTGTGGAACAACAACAGGATGATCATCAACAGGTAAATCATCAACCAAAGGAGCAACAGCAGGTGCATCGGCATGATCATGGTCATGCTCAAACGCGGGGTCAGGAGCAACAACTGGCTCACGGGCCACAACAGGCTCCGGATCATCAAACTCCATGTCAAAGTCAGTTGGATCAACAAACAAGGGATCAACGGGGGCTACAGGATCCTCCATGGGCTAGTCTAAGTGAATAAACTCAATGTCATGATCGGGATCAAAGCCAGGTGGAAAAACAGGATCCGAATCGTCATCAATATCATGATCGAACTCAAAGCTAGGAGCAGGAGCAGGTGCAGCGGACGATGCCATATCAGGTTCTGTGTCATGCGAATGGTGCTGCACTCCCTACGCGTGTGAAGGTGCAGATGCCACAGACTCAAATGAGTCTGGGACTGGTGAATGAACGGGTGCCTCCTCTGCAGGAGCATCAGCAAGAAGTAGAATATCACCAGCAGAAATATGGGCCTCGCCCTCAAAGTCATCCTCGAGTGGGTCCTCATCAAACAAGTCGACGTCGTCGTCAGCGACTACATCGAGGGGCATCTCAACAATGGGATAAGCTGCAAGAGGTACAGGAGCAGAGATCACCGCGAGTGGCAGATCCCCGGCAAGATGGCCATCAGCAGGCTCTACTACGACATCCGGCAGCGCAAAGGGCTGGAAGTCATCGTCGTCCGTGCTGGTAGTATCTGAAGTATACACCTCGTGCTCTGATGAAACTATGTCGTCTGATACTATAGGCATGGGGTCTGTAGTGTCCGACTCTCCATTACCATATGAAGGCATGACGTCTGTAACACAAACACACATATGCATAAATAATCAATCACATAGTCAAATAAACATGTTAGTCACCAATAAATAAGCAAGCATCTCTTCCCAGTCCCACTAGTCTAACCTCCCAGCCTCTTAGACTGAATCTCCTAGTCTCTCAGACTACCCTCCCAGTCTCTCAGACTGAACTTCCTAGTCCCACTAGATTAACCTCCCAGCCTCTCAGACTGATCCTCCTAGTCCCACTAGATTAACTTCCCAGCCTCCCAGACTGACTCCCTAGTCCCACTAGACTAACCTCCCAGCCTCCCAGACTGACTCCCTAGTCCCACTAGACTAACCTCCCAGCCTTCCAGACTGACTCCCTGGCCTCTCAGACCAAGACCTTCCCAATCTCTCAGATTGGTCCCTCAGTCTATATGACTGACCTATAAATTTTGGTAAAAGTGTTCATACTTTTGTTCGTAAAAATGTTTTGTACTCTGGATCTGGACGTAGTGTATGCAATGTAAAAATGTTTTCGTGAGAGCCCTAGTGATCATAGTCTAGACTCGAGAAGGAATCCTAGTTCGCTATGATTAAAGCTCTGATACCAAGCTGTCACACCCTAGCTTTGTGGAAGCGTGGGTTAATTTGGTGTGACTTCTTAATACCATAGCTTAATCACAACAAAGCTATATTAAAGTAAAACCATGCAGATCATCCATGGGTTCATGTTTTAAAATATAAGTACCACAACATAGTTTTAAAACGTTGACACATGCAACGGAATTACAACATAACAAAATAAAAACATTGTTCAGAAGACATAACCATAAACATGAAATAAACGTAGTTTAAGGACTGTGACTCGTCCAGGTAAAAGCCAAAACTCCTAAACATGGATGACCCCATAACTCTTACGCAGCGTGAAAACGTAGCATACCGTGCCAGATCCTTAGTTTCCTGAAATACATGTAAATTGGAAAAATCAACAAAAATGTTGAGCGAGTTCATGTGTAGTGAGTATGTAAAACCTTTGTAAGTATAAAATTCCTGGTATGTAGCAAATAAGGAAATAAAGAGATCATCAATGGTTTACAAGGCCATTGATATGTGTGAAGTGGAGTAGGAAGACTCAAACCTAGCAGATTTTTTTGTCGGGTACCAAGTCACCCCGAGGTCCGTACTGTTGGGCCTGGGGTTGGGCTCGCTACACCCAAATAGATCTACCGCTAAAGACCCTCGGTCCTACAATGAGGATTAATGGCCTCTAGTTCCCGCCTACCCACTCACATGATCTAAGTAGTAACCCTCCTTACGCTAACCATACCATTTAAAAAGTATTCTGATCATAGTAACATGTATTTCACCCCCGAAGTATAAAAACTGAAAACAGTTAAGAGAAAAGGGGGGCATGAACTCACAGAAATGCGTCTCGAAATAGAAATCTCCCAGTCAACCTGCTGCGTGACGACCTACACGTACTAACTTCTATTAGACGGACGACCGTGCTTTGGCTTTAAGGTTTAACGTTTTTGGGAAATAGTTAGACAACTATTTCGTATCTACACTTCGTAATTATGTATTAGTTATATTCCTTCCCAAGGATGGGGGTTTTAATACATGCGCGTTTTGTAATTCCAAAAACATATTATTAAGTCTCACTTAATAAAATATATTTTATTTTATTTGTCTAAAATATTCTACTTCCAAAATATAAATATTTTTCCCAAAAATATTATATTTTGTTCCATACAATTTTTCCAAAATAATACTTTTATCAAAATACACACTTACGAGTATTTTCCGAAAATACATAAGTTACATTTTAAGGTTCGTGTGGTAATAATAATACCGGTGTAACTTAAATATTTATTGTGAGAGCGTTAGTATTATTTTGGAGTCGTTACTGCTCAGTGTATTCCAGTAATATTATTTTTACCCTAAAAATAATATTTATGTAGTTCACAAAATAATCATAAAATCCACACAGGTGTTACTATGAAAAATATATATTTTAAATATATATTTAGCAAGCTCTATTTATGAAAATTCCACCTCTGACACTTGGAAATTTTGTAATAAAAATCATGGCGAATTTTTTTATTTGCAAAAATAAGTTAAAAATACATTCACAACACTTGTTACAAAAATATTTCCAAGTGTTATATTTCTGGAAAAATTTCGCCAGAGTTTCCTCTGTAACTAGAGGTGGCCACGCTTACTAGCGTATCATTTTCTTTTCAAAATTCAATCAACAATTTTTCCATCATCAACAAACAATATTCAAACACTAAACTAGTCAAAACAAGTATAAATCGCAAACACATGAACTTGTAAGTTGTGTAAAAATACGTAGTAATCTTCTAACATTTTTAGTAGATCTTTCCATCTTTAAAAGTAACATCAGTTTCTCGGAAATCTTATTTTTAAAGAAAATGCAGGTTTACAACTTCTAGTCCAAGGATTACGAAAATATTTCTTTGTTAAAACCTTTTGTCACACAAGTGTTTACACACTTGTTTGTTCACAAAAATGCTTTTAGTCATGAAAGATCCGGCTTTTAAACATGACTTGCATCATACACTTGGTTCTTCGAAAATACCACTTGTAGATCTTTAGATCTACTAGTTTAGAACTCCATTTTACAAGAAAAACTATTTTTACACAGGTTCATGTTTATGTATGAAAGGGTTCGTCATCTAGTAACTTTCCTACTTAACATAATGCTAGTTCATGTTCCATGAACATGATCTAGCGTGGTTAGATGACGATCCGTTCCACTACTAGCAACCAACAGCATAAGATAACCATAACTAAACAAGATTCATGAGTTTTACACCATTATTCACTCTTTAACCATCTTGTTCTTCATTCTTACTAGACTTTTAGTTTTGATCTTAAGTGTTTATGATTTTTATCCGTTAAACTCCTTATTAACCACTTTAGACAAGATCAAGAGGGTGTTTAGAATCACTTACAACTAGCTCAAGGCAAGGGAAGAAATCAAGCGAAAACAAGGTGGATAATAGCGTTGTAGAGAGGTCCTTGTGATTCCATAAGCACCGGGTCTCCTCGTATGAACTCTCGCACACTTGTAAGTATGTAAAATGGCAAGATCAAAGCTTGAAGATGGTAAGGTAGAGGGTGTTGGGTTCGGCCGAGATATCAAGGGAGGGAGAGAGATGAGAAATTTTGTGTGGTGACTTGTAAATGAAGATGATGGACTCTTGTTTATATTTATAGACCATTCCATCTTATTTAACCATGGGATATTGTGTTTAGTAGATATTAGACAAGCCATGAATAAAATAATCACATTTGTAAGAGTGTGTCCCCTTGGGGGACCGATTCGGTTGTAAGGGAGGGGGGTTATGGTTTGGTTTGAACTATATAGTTAATGTTTAGTTAGATTAGTTAGAAGTTTAAACTAGTTACTAGTGTGTAGTGTTTTGTAACGGGTGTTGGGGTATTCGGGGACCCTAACTAGCTCAGAAAAGGAAAAACAGTGTCATTGTCAATATTTTTATGTTCCGGGTAAAGTCCGATTGTTCGGTTGGATACTGATCCGTTAAAGTGCTTAATAAGCATTTAAAGTGTCCTTAATGTTATTTTTAGTGACACAATGAATTCCCGACACTTTGAAAAGTGTCTAGTATTATTTTTCCATGTTTTTGAACTTTACTAGTTAGCTTAAATGCTGAATTTTGTATTAAAGTGCAGAATTTTGTGTTTAAAACATGTTTTAGGCACATCCGGTCACTATAACTAATGCCTAGTGACGCAGTTCTATAATCCTCATTTCCCTACACTCCCTACTAGTGTAGTGATCTATTCTCGGCTCATACTGGCCTTAGAGACAGTGTCTGTCTGGTGCTGGCTATGTCAGCACGTTTACTGGGTTATCCGTTCATTGTGCTACTGTGCTATTGTGCATCAAGTTTGTCACTATAGTTCGGTGTGAATAAATGGAGTGACAGTTAATAAAGTATGATGCAAGTACATGTATGTATCGGAAATCACATAGCAGTTTAACCACAACTGTAAGCAAGCACAGTAATTAAGTATTAATTAAATATTAATTAATTCGTACGGATACCTGGTTTGGTGAGGGTTGTCACATAACGCGTCTGACCTGTTTCTTTTAGGTGATCTCTTAATACTTTATTTGGTCGACCCGTTACCATAAAAGTACCTAAATTGAGTAATTGACCCGTATCATGTTATAAGCATTTGTGTAACCCAACCAATCCATCTAACACTTGTTTTAGTTAAGTTTTATCTTGTACTTGTTTGACCCGTTATCCACATGCTTAAACGTTTTGATACTTTTCCACTTGTCGACTCGTTTGGCCCATTGACACTTTTAACACATAGGTCAGACAAACTCAAATCTTTTGGAATGAAGTTTCGAACTTATGAGTTTCAAACAGACCTGGCCTGAATATGTAAATTCGAAGTATACACTTTTAATGAAATCCATAAAAGAACAGATTCAATGGGCACCCCTAATTTAAACAACTAAAGTTTGGACACATGATACGATTATGAGATAAGTATAACATTATATTAACAAACTAATCAAATATGGCTTCAAATTTTTTATACCAAAACAATCACACCTTTATTTCATATTTGCTTACAGCAATTTTGAAAGCATACATAAGTTAGATATCCACTTCTACCAAGGCCACGCTGTCAGGCGATGATTGTTGATCAAATACATAACTAAACGATCAAACATATTGGAGAATGAATACTTAAAAAAACCCTAGTTTTCAAAACGCAGATAGAGCGATCGAACATACCTGGTTGTGATCGAAATTTCGCTTGGAATCGGCAGTTGATTTGCTTGGATGGTGGTCGCCAGAAGAGAAGATGAGAAGATGCAAGGAACGTGTTAAGTACGTGGGTATTTAGGTCTTTGTTTCTCATTCAGCGATTGTTTTAAAACTGAATCGGTCAGAGGCCCATGAACCATTAAGAGGTGTTCACTTAACAAACCAAACACTCTTAACTCTTACCTATTCAGATGTAGCCTCTTAATGGAATCATTAAGAGGCTACCAAACAGCCCCTAAATTATGGTTAACCTATGTGAATAAAAAAAATTTGTTTGACATGTGTCATATACAAAAGTTATATATTACTGAAAATCAATCTTATTAGACCATGTGTAGTGGTTAAGCCAAATAATGCCTCCACCATGGGGCGTTTTGCGACACGTGGCAGTCCAGTCAGCATGGAGCATTATTGCAAAACTGGCGTAGTGGGAATAATGCCCACCATAGGGCGTTTTGCGACACATGGCAGTCCCTTTTTTTAATTTAAAACATAAAAAAACTTCATTAATTAAAATAAAAATTACACTACTTGAAATAAAAATAAAAAAAACCCGAAAAAAAAAACAGAAAATAAAAAAACCAAAAAAAATAAAGTTAAAAAAAATAAGATGATCTAGAGTCCATATTTTTCTCGAAATTTTTGGCGATGCATTTGCGCAAGGGTCAACGCATCGCCTTAGAGGTGGTCGATCGGTTTGGACAAAAACTCAATGTCCTTTTCCATTTGCCTCGCCTCTTGCATCTCGTTAAACTTTTTTGTTTCGGCCACTCGTTCTTTCGTAATCTCATAACGTTGGTGGCCGAGGTCGCGAATGTCTTGGAGACGACGGTTCATCTCCTCGAAATCTTCCTTCAATTCGAGATCGGAAGACGACTCCAACGTTTTTTTCCCGGTTCGCTTATCCTTTCTTCTACCGGGCGGTCGGGTAAACTCTTCTTCAAGTTCCTCGTCAACGTCCACCCCCTCATTTAGATCGACATTGCGGGCATCCGATGTCGGTGTTTCAGGGTCAACGGAGGATGATGTTTTTGACCGTTTAGCTCGATGTCTACTACTAGACGTCATGGTACCTACTAGCGCCCACTTTGAACTTTTTCGTAGTAGATCCCAACACTTATAGTACGGGAAATGGCATTTCGTTTTCTCGAACTCGTCCAAAGTCTTCGTTAAAACCCCGACGTCACCTTCACCGCTCGAGCGATTATCGTAGTTACATTGGTACACTTCTTGGAAGGCATGACACTTGTTGTTGATGTCGGTCCATTTGCTAGAAATGGAATCTTTGTCCCGATGTTCGCCTTGACCCCACGTGCTATAAAGAGTGCACAAACCCTATCCCAAAAAATGAGGCCCTTTTGAAAGTTTGCTACAAATTGAAAAAATAAAAGTAAAAATATAAGTTGTATGTTAAAAATAAAAGTAAAAATATAAGTAAAAAATAAAATATAAAAGTTACTAGTTTCGTGGTCCTCCGAAACGTCGAGCCACGCCCGAGTCAACGTGAATTCCTTCTCCTTCGTCCATTTAAGGTGAGTTTTTGTACGTCGATGTTTGTCCTTTTCCTTCTTCTTATGCGACCTTCTGCCGCGTTTCGATTTCTCTGGCACCGGTTCGGGTTGCGTCTCCTGCACGACATCGACATCGACATCGGGTTCGGCTTGTTGTTGTGAAGGTTGCGACCCGCCGCTTGACCATAGCCGAAGGTGGGAGGCATTAACGGAGTGGCGCCACTCAAGTAAGCCGCGTACGTTAAAACGCTCGGGTCCAAGTCTTGAAGGTTATACGGGTGTTGCTGTTGGGTTGTGTTCGGGTTCATGGGTCTTGCGGGGACACCAAAGGGGGGTCGGAATGGATGCATATTTGTATAAAATATAGAAGAAGCAGGAGAGAAAGTGTGATTTTTTTATAAAAAATAGGAAGAAGTGGGTATTATTTATATAGTGGGTAAATTTTAGAATTAAAAAAAAAAATAAAATTATTAAACATTTGACCGTTCTCAACGGTCATCTCTTGGCCCAAAGCAATTTTCAGCGTTTTTTTTAAAACGCCAAGTTCAATTTTTTTATCAAAAATCACGCCAAATAACGCCTACCATAATGGGGGGGCCGTTTTTGGGCCTTTTTTCCAATTTTTTTTAAAAAATACCGCCCCACTACGGGTGGTCTTATTTGAACTGTCGTTTACGTTACGTTGAAAAGGTTGATTTAAAATTTTTATTTAAGTACATTTTCATAATATGTGGTCGTGGATATTCAAATAATGTCCATTTTCAAATATTTCTTGAAGTTTCGAAGACAGCCTAAACTCGAAAGTCTTGAGAATTTAATAAAATCCACCGAAAGAAATTTAACACTCGAGAAAACTAATAAATAATACAACACATCTTTACGAGACAAATTCCAGCTATAAAGTTCGAGAATATGTGATGTAATATTTTAAGACTTCTTTTGTACCGAGAATATGTGCTCTAATATTTTAAGACTTCTTTTGTAAAAGCATGTATATAATTTTAAGTCTTTTTGTTCAAGAATCTGTGTAACAAGTAATATCACGTGTGCTAACAACAAACCGCAAGTAAAAGCATGTATATAATTTTAAGTCTTTGTTCAAGAATATGTGTAACAAGTAATATCACGTGTGCGAACAACAAACCGTAAATTAAATTGAATTTATACCGTACAATCATAACGTATTATATGTGACCTGACTTATACACAGGAAATGTATAAACTTAGATGTGTTATCAAAATGTATTAAAGAAAACTTACATGTGTTATCAAAATGTATTAGTTATTGTGACAACTCGTATTTTCGAGATCGTTTCCTTTATATTAAATGCCTTCGTGAACTGTTTTAAGTTGTATTTATATGTTCGTTGTGTGAAGTAATAAGTTGTTGTGTGAAGTAATAAGTTGAAGAGTTTTTTCCCAAACTAGTGTAGATACAAAAAATATTTACCTATTTTGGTACTTTAAAAAATATTTACCTATTTGGCTACTTTTCTATATCTCTTTAATTTTTTTACCTAATTTATACTTTTCTTTTTTTACCTATTTAACTGGAATCTGTGAAAGTGCAAACTAGTAGAAAAACTAGAATCGAAGAACTTTAAACTGGGAAAAAAGTAAATATTTTTTGTATCTACACTAGTTTGGGAAAAAAGTCATAAGTTGAATGATTCTATTTGGTTTATTGTTTACTATATGTTGTGAGTTATTAAATAATTACGTTTTAATATACTTAGTCGCACAAACCTCTGGGTCGCACACTACGCCATTGACTGCATATATCCTTCTCTTGTTGTTAACATGTCTCGGCCCAAACCCTCCCCATTTGTGCAGTGAGACACGGCCCAAACGAAGCCCAAAGGCTGGGCCCTAGCTCACGAATGTATCGAATACAAACACATGATTGGTGTATAATCCTCGTAATCGCCAAAAACACAAACATAACACAAAACCCTAGCTCTTTCCTACCTCTCATTCGAACCCGACGACAGCCCTCTCCCCTTCTCGAATTTCTTCTTAGCTCTATCTTGCATTCCTGTTAGTATGTTACCATTGTTTAATTATACATGGAGATGACTTCATGATCGATACATGATTGTTGTTATTGATTATGTTCTCACATGATGATATGTGTTAGGATTTGCATGATAATAGAACTCTTGATGGTTAGTTAAGTGATCATGTAAATCGCTATGAGAGTTGTGGTTTTATTAAGATGAAACAGCTTCGGATTCGGGTTGGTGGTTATCGATTTCAGGATGTTGATGAAACGATGATCTGTGTTATGTGATGTTAATAGGAAAATCGATTTCGATTAGCGGTTAGTTGATGATTAAGAATTTTTGAAACAACTATGTTAATTGATTCGGTTTGAATGTCGTTCAAGTAATGAATTAGGACTCATAAGAATTAATGAAAATGTTGGTGACTGCTTGATTTCATCGTGCAAACATGAATGTATTAACGGATATAGTTTATAATTGTTATGTATATATTTAGAGATAGATATTGTATTTGTTCCAGATTTATCTCTTTCCTTATTTAGTGCTAGGGTTTGTTTATTCTTTGGATCCTTTATATACGATCCTCTCCTATGTATGATCATTCATTCAGATTAATAAAGTTTCTGCACTTTTATGGTATCAGAGCCTCGGCTCTCTACCAAATCGCTGTTGCTTCTTTTTTTCGGTTCCCTACCCAGCTTCGGCTGATAACCCTGCAACATCTCTTTCAATCCCTGCCGTCGCAATCCCCTGTTCTCGAACACTACCATGGACGGCGATGGCAAAACTGCTCAACCAGACTCCTCCCAATCTGCCATCAAATCCAACCTACACCCCGCCTACTCGGTTACCAACATACAAAGCAAAATCCGAACCTTGGATGGCAAGAAAGTTACATACAGTGCCTGGATAAAACTTTTTCGGTTACATGCTACGGCATATCAAGTTCTCAATCACATCTCAGATTAATAAAGTTTCTGCACTTTTAGAATGTGTAAACTGATTTCCATGATTTACGGTAATAATTAAACCGACCGCACACTAGTGAGTCGTACAAACTAAACTACATGCTGAACAATTATTTGACGCACAGAAGTCGACCGCACATTAAGCTAGTTGCACACTCCTATATAATACACATGAAACTGCACATTGTACAAACTAATATTACATGACCGCACACTATAATGGGCTGCACACTCTCACGTGCGTCGCACACCATATTGGGTCGCACACTTCAATCGGACTATTGGACTAGTAAGGACTTGGGCCACACACTGGGCTATATTGAAGTTGGGCCGCACCTCCAATGGGTCGCACACTCGAGAGGTAGCCGCACACTCTCGAATGTGGGTCAACAGCTAATGGGCCGCACACTAGTGGGCTCGTACACTCGTATGAGAGTCACACACATATAACGGGCCCTTATGATTGGGTCGTACCCCTTAAACTGGATATCTTTGGGCCTTCGATGTAAACTTATGTGCCGACTGTTATGCAATACGTGTTACGTGATGACCATGCCAGTATGGAACGTGTTAGAATACGTTTAGAACAATACGTGTGTTATATGAGCATGAACCTGACTTGTATGGTAACCATAATAGGACGTGGTTGACCACGTTAGCTCAACCGACCTTTATCTGCCAAGCTAAACTAAGGTGAGTTCACACTTTTTATAAAAGCATGTATTGCCGGTGGATTGGGAACGGAAATAACAACAATTATCTCCTTGTGTGGGATACGGGCAACCTTGTCTCCTTGTGTGGGACAACATGTTAATTTACTATTTATACTACATGTCTTAAGCGAACTAGACGGAACTCTATCTGAAAGTCCCTACACATTTTATACTGATTAATCGTCGGGCCAATGGCGAACGGGATATTAATTGAATAGCGCTATTAGGTTTAACAAACCTCACACCGTGCCGCAGAGGAGAGGCATGAACTAGTATGCCTAGGCACTAGTCAATGACGATAGACATTGACACGGGGCACTAAACATAACCATAGTTAGTTTCGGTATGGCAACGGGTTTAGTAGCTTAGAAAGGTGGGGTATCTCCATATGACATGTTTATAAAAACAGAGTAATTTAACAAACTTATGTTTTTGGAACAAAACTAAACAACTATGAACTCGCCAACATTTTGTTGATACGTTACAACATGCTTTGCAGGTCGTTAGGTACTTTGCTGGAGCTTGCATGGGGGAATGGTCGTTGTGGGAACTGAACCATTGTGGGGTTCATCATAAACACTATGAGATTCTAAACTTTTACTTTGGTTTTGAACTTAATGCTTCCGCTGTTAACTTAGACTTGTTTTGAACTTTTAGACACTAATCGTATTGATTGTGTTGGGTTTTATTTACTTTATTAAATTGTTCAATATGATTGGTGGCATGATCCTGGTCAGTCACGCGCCTCGAGGTATTACCCCACATGTGGAATTTGAGGGTGTGACAGATTGGTATCAGATCTATTGGTTATAATGGTGAACTAGGTTTTAAAAAGGGAAAATCTTTTTGAGAAAAAACCAGACTATAACCTGCTAAGTGCTCAACGATCCACAACGACACTTCGCTCCACGTGCAAGGCTCAACAATTTAGGTGGTATGATTTATGTTTATATGCCTACTTGATAGTTACTTGGTGTGTTGCTTATGGTATGCTTAGTTCTTAGGGTTGTAGTAGCAAGGTATCTATTAGCCCTAATGTGCTCTCGTGATCACTCGATTGCTTACTTGGAACCGTATGTGCTTTGGTCTAAACTCCCTTTTGTCATTCTTTTCATACCCCTACATCATCGTTCTCACTTGTGTTTTCTGGATGTGAAGATCATGAGTGGACGTGGCGGAGGACGTGGTAGTGGTATCAACTTGACTCAGGACCAGTTGACGCCCCTGATTAATGCTCGGGTTGCTGAGGCTTTAGCAGCCCAACCAGGAGGTAAACCTACCTTTCCGAACCATCTTATGATGTCTAGATCCTACTCTTGTGTCACTTTGCCACCTTAGCTCACTGAACCTATTCTACGTGACAAGTCAACCTGCTCAACCTCGAGCATGCACATTCAAGACTTTTATGGATTGCAGACCTAGCTCTTTCAACGACACTGAAGGGGCCGTGGGTCTTCTTCACTGGTTTGAGAAGATTGAGTCCGTTTTCGAGATGTGTGAATGCCCTGTCCACAATAGGGTGAAGTATGCTACAAGAACACTCGAAGGAAGTGCGCATTCCTGGTGGAACGCACATGTGCAGATGCTAGGATTGGCGGCTGCTAATGCCACTCCTTGGAACGAGTTTAATGATTTGATCAAAGAGGAATATTCCACAGGGATGATATTCACAAGCGTGAGGTGGAATTCTACAATCTGAAGATGGTGGGGGTCTGGGATAGAAGCATATACAAAGAGATCGAACGACTTGGCAGCACTTTGTCCAGGGGCGGACCCACCCCCATGCCAAGGTGAGCGGGCGCACCCCCGGGAAAAAAAAATTAGTGTTATTATCCGACCAAAATCCCGTCCGCACCCCTTGGATTTTTTCGTCCGCACCCCTTGGAATTTTTCGTCCGTACACCTTAGGTAAAAAATATTATGGATTATATTAAAAAAAATTAGTAAAGTCTGATTTAAAAAAAACTGCCTATATTATATAAACTTATACTACCTAAACCCAAACCAAACCCATTATATAAACTTAACTCATCTAAGTTAAAACTAAAACAGTTAAAGTAAACCCAAAACCCCTTCGATTCCTCTCCCACCCTCCCTCTGTGCGACTGTGCGTGCTCTCTGCCTCCTGTCCTGCCAGAGATCTTCATCAGCCAACACAGCAACAACACTGCAGCAGGCCGATATCAGCCGGAATCCGACATAAACGTGACTGGAATCCGCTCCAAACCAACCGGACACCGACAAACGGTAAGTTTTTATGTTTTTTATATGATTTTCTTGATATTATATGAGAAAAGGGGTAATAAAAAACTTAAATAGGTATGAAAAATCGTATGTTTTGATGTTGCGTATGGTCATGGATCACTTTATTTGTGATAGGAATCATGAGTAGGAATGTTATGGCGCAATTTCTCAAGAGGAAAGTGGTTGTACCACTTTTTTTGCCGAATTCTTCTAATTATAGACCAATGTATGTTTTAGATAAGTTTTTTTTGTTATTTTATTTAATGATTAAGAGAAATAGAAGTAGGGAGGGTTTAAACTTTGATGCTTTTTTGTTTGTTAATGTGATAGGAAGGTAGGAACTATGGTTTGATTGTTTGAAAATTGAAATTTACCCGACCCGACCCGATCTGATCCGACCCGCTATGAAACTTTGTTTGTTTGTGTTTACTTGTTTTACATGAACCGACCTGATCCGACCTGCTATGAACTGAATTTTTTTATATAGCTAGGGGTCTAAAATCTTTAAAAAATTTCTGCACCCCCAGGAAAAAAATCCTGGGTCCGCCACTCACTTTGTCCCAACATGGCTGATCCCGCTTATAAGCGCATCGAGCTCTACATCAAGGGTTTAGTACCGGAGATAGAGAGCATGGTAACTTCAGCAAACCTTCCCACGATTCAACGTGTTTTATGACTGGCGCACCGCCTCACTGATCAGACAGTCGAGCAGGGCAAGCTGCCCAAGCGGGTTAGTGCTACCACTGATGCACCAAGCGAAAACAAACGTAAGTGGGATGGAAACTCAGGTAAGGCTTCTAGCTCCTCGCAACCCCAGTCACAGCAGAGAAAGATCGACGACAACAAAAGCCCCAATTAACAGGCTGCGACCAATCAAAATCAGGGTGGGTACAAGGGAAATCACCCTAAGTGCAATCGTTGTAACTTGCATCACAGTGGATTCATGCGATAAGAACCGCTGTCAAAGGTGCAACAAGCCAGGACATGCAGCAAAGGATTGTATGAAATGGGAGTGGGAAAATTGTCCAACTGGGTGACGCGGGCAACACACCAGTGGATATCATAAACAACCGGCTATGATGCTTGAAGCGGTTGCATCACAAGATCTTTGGATTTGGCATGAATTCTTTTGGGGTAAATTACTTTTTGAGTCCTTGTGTTTTAAGGGTTTTAACCACTTGAGTCCAAAATCAAAATGTTTAATGCCCTGAGTCCCTATAGCCACTTTTCTTAACCATTTGAGTCCAAATTTCTAACTCCATCCACCAAGTCTGTTAACTATGAGGGTAATTTGATCATTTACACACAAAGTACAACTCTTATATGCACAAGTGTATAAGAAACAAGTGTCTAATGCATAAACTTCTAATATATAACATATATAAAAATAATTACATATATATATAATAAAACACACACCTATACACACACAACCATCATCCCCATCACTGCCACCACCATCCCCACCACCGCCACCTCCAAACACCCACCACAATCGTCATGTCCCTAACAATAAAATCACAAAAGCTCAATAATCTGTTTAATCACACATCCAAACACCTTAATTAGCATCTCATTTCACATACATTCCTAAACATTTCACAATCAAATCAGAATAATGAAACATAATTGTTTGTACTAACTACTAACCAATATCACATTCAGTTCTAATAGCAAGCACAATAGCCAAATACTTAGTATCAGATCCTTTTTTCTTCAACCTTCACCTGCGCATCGACGACACAACCTTCCCTACACTCTCCGAAACAACCGATGTGATGTCATACTCTCCAACACCTCATTCGAATCAACATCCTCTGTGTTCAGCTCAATAAACTCCTGCAGACCAATGAATCCGTCACCGTCAGCGTCCACAGAGTTGATCATGTTCTCCAGTTCGTCATCTGTTGTAGTTCTGTCTCGATCTGGATGCGAGAATTGTTGACAGACGGTGAAACGACGTCGTTGTGGCTGTTGTCAGTGCCGTATTTCTTTTTTCGGTGGAATAAGTTCTTCAGTCCCATGGATGTGACGCTTGAAAGATGAATTTGTGAAATTTGAACGATTTGAGATGAATTTGAAGCAATTTACAATAAATTTGAGTCGATTGTGATGAATTTGAACGATTGGAAGGACTTGGATTTGGGGATCTGGGGATATATAAAAGAGAGAGAGAAATCTACGAATAATTTATCTTTTTATTGTTTTAACTGAATGGAGTTAGAAATTTGGACTCAAATGGTTAAGAAAAGTGGCTATAGGGACTCGGGGCGTTAAATATTTTGATTTTGGACTCAAGTGGTTAAAACCACTAAAACACAGAGACTCAAAAAGTAATTTACCAATTCTTTTGTATGCCTACTGCAAATAACGATTTAAATATTCTTAACCAATCCAACATTTTCATCGGCAATATAAATGGTATTGGACCGAAGGCTTATATTTTTGAAACCGGTGCAGAGTACAAATACGTTTATTACCTAACAGGTGGTATTTACCCGGATTATGTCGTGTTTGTAAAATCATTTACAAGGGGTACAACGTTAGACGAAGAGAAAACTAAGTTTAATGGTGCTCAAATGGCGGCACGAAAAGACGTCGAATGAGCATTTGGTGTTTTGTAGAAAAATGGCACATTTTGAAGATGCCGTGTAAGATTATGTAAAACCTAGAATTCGAAATGTGATGTATGTATGCGTTATTTTACATAACATGATTTTGGAGGATGAGGGACGCGCAATTTACGAGTACTATGAGAAGGGAAGTCAACCAAATAGTGTAAAAATAAGTGACAAAGAGAGAGAAGCGAACACAAATGATCTTTATGACAATGTTACACATCAGAACTTTTGAGCAAATTTGATTAAACACGTTTGGAGCGTTCCACACGAAATGACGCTGACGAAGACAATAATTAAAGGTTTATATAATTTCTCTTTTAACTTTATGTCATTTTGTTTTAACTTTATGTATTTTATTTTAAGTTTACTAGGTTAGAACCTCGTGTATTACACGGGTTGAATAAGTGTAATTTTATGTACTAAATGGTAATACAACATATCTTTAAAAATCTCGTTTATTATACGGGTTAAACAAATATAATTTCATATATTAAATAATAAAAAATTATATTCAGTTGAACAAATATAATTTCATATATTAAGTAATAAAAAAATTATATTCATCTCATAAATTGTTTATATGTTGGGTTAATCTTAATTAAATATTAAAAAAATATAAAGATTTAAAGTTGGAGATTGATGATACCGAGAGGTATAGTTAAGTTTTGAATTAATATTTATGGGCTTAGTTTAATTGTTCTCTTATAGGCGGATTTATCCATTAGTATACATAAAAAAATATACTTTTAGTGTGATCATATGATTCATATTTACTAAGCTCTATTTATCGATTATATTCTATTTAATTAATACGTTGTGCATACTAATACTAATTGTAAATCAAATAAAAATTAACAAATATTTGATATGAACTTTGATTTAAAAATTTGGTATTGTTTTAGAAACGATATTTGAATTCTGATACGAAGAAGCTATATAAGTATGTAAGATGTCTTATAGTAATTACTATCGTTAATTATGACTTAGGATATAAACAAATATCTTTTCTTTTAGAATTCTAATGCAATATATATATATATATATATATATATATATATATATATATATATATATATAGTGGAGGGTTCAAATGAGAAGAAATTCTTTGTAAGAATAAAAAAGAAGAAATTTCAACCAATAGAAATACTTCATTAGACTTTATTTAATATTTGTACTTAATGTAACTATAAGGGTATATTAGTAAACTTACATACATCATTAATTGGTAGTTTCATCTTTAATAACTAACTATATTAAATTTGTAACTTATTTTTAAGATATATATTTTTCACAAAAAATAAAAATAAAATTTCATTTATAGTGTAGGATAAATACGAAGCGTGTAGGATAAATTACGAGTTGTGTAGGATAAATTTCAATATGTGTAGGATAACTTTTGATGTGTGTAGGCAAAAATATTTAGTGTGGAGGATTATAGTCTTAATGACTAATTAATTAGTCAAACATAACAATAAATGAGATGAGAAAAAAACTATTTAATATTTTACAATTATACCATTTTATTCTTTTTCTTCTCAATAAAATTTTCTTCTCAAATGAACCTTCCCCTATATATATATATATATATACATATCAATTATAATCCTCAATATGCAATTTAAGATCATGTTCCGTATATTTATAAATGGAGATTAATTATGTAACTTTTCAATTTATGACACGTTAAACGGAGAACTTATGAAAGATGAAAAGTATATTTTTTTTGAATGGCTAACATTACTCTCCCACTACTATATTTAAAAATAACTCACCTTGCTTGGGATTGAACCCAAGACCTCTCACTAAGGTTAAACGTAGTGGGGCGCGACCAAGGGCCATAGCGCCGCTATGGCGCCGCCCACACCGCCCCCCCCCCCCCCGGCGCCATGATAAAAAAAAAAAACAAATGGCGTTAAAAATTTCGCGGCGCGAGGAAATGAAGATTTTTAATTTTTGACCGTTTGATAACGGTCATATATTAAAAAAAAATCAATTTTTTTTACTTTTCACACTATAAATAACCTTATATTCTTCCATTTTTTTTACAACTCAATACATTCTCATTCTCATTCTCTATATATTTTTAAAAAACCTAGTGTCACCTTATAAAAAAATGGGTTCCCCGTCGGAAGAGTCTTTCACCGAAATTCACCGAAGATATTTTTCGCCCGACGAAGACGCGGCCGAGGAAGAAGCGGTTACGAGTGCATGTACTTTTGTGCTACAAGCATTTGAGAACATTCGGCCTACTCCCCCTCCACGACCCATCTTGCGACGCACCTATATCTTGCGAGATCGTGAAGCCGCGAACGAGCGTTTGATGAAAGACTATTTTGATGCGGCACCGGTTCACGGACCGAATGTTTTTAGACGACGTTTTCGGATGAGCCAAAGGTTATTTTTGCGCATTAATAATGACTTGGAAAATACGTATGATTTCTTTAAGCAAAGAATAGACGCACGAGGATATCTAGGCTTCACCTCAATTCAAAAGGTCACATCCGCCTTACGCGTATTATCATACGGAAACACGTACGACATCAACGACGAGTATTTGAAGATGGCGGAGAAAACAACCCGAGATACCTTGGAACATTTTTGCTATGGTAATTTTTTATTGTCTTTTATTTATTTACTTTTATACATTTATTTTTTCGTAACTTATTAGTAAAACTTTTGTATATTAAATTATATTTTAGGAATATGCCAGTTATATGGAAAACGTTATTTGAGAAACCCCACTTGGAACGACCTTCAAAAAATATATGAGGTGCATCTAGAAAAGCATGGAATACCCGGCATGATTGGTAGCTTGGATTGTCGTCAATGGCGTTGGTATAATTGTCCAACCGCATGGCGAGGTCAACATACACGGGGTGATCAAAAAGGGCCAACTTTGGTATTACAAGGTGTTGCGTCATACGACCTTTGGGTTTGGTCGGCCTTCTTTGGTGTAGCCGGGTGTTTTAACGATATTAATACGTTAGAGACTTCACCATTAATCGAGGGCTACATTTCTGGAACTATACCAAAGGCCGGTTTCCATGCAAACGGGAACGATTACGAGCATGGCTACTACTTGGCCGATGGTATCTACCCTGAGTATTCGATTATTGTTAAAACATTTTCCGAAACTTTCGATGAAAAAAGAAAGTATTTTAAAAAATTACAAGAGTCTTCGAGAAAGGACATCGAGAGGTGTTTTGGGGTTCTACAGCAACGACGGCATTTTATCAGAAATCCTTGTCGCATGTGGCATAAGGATAAAATACGAATGGCCATGTATGCTTGCATCATTTTGCATAATATGATCATTGAGGATGATGGAAAAGCGATATGCCAAAACTATATTCCCGAAGATTTGGTCGAACTACCCCAAGCGACAACGGAAGAGAGACTCGCGAATGCTCAACTACTGCGATCTAGAGAAATACATAACACGTTGAAGGCGGATTTGGTTGAGCATGCTTGGGCGATTCGCCCAATTCGATTCAACAATGATCACGACGAAGATTCCGAGGAAGAAGTGGTTGAGGAATTCGAAGACGGGAACTTTGAAGACGTAGGTTTGGATGCTGGAGAAAACGAAGAGGAAGAAGGAGAGAACGAAGATGACACCGAAGAATAAATTTATTTTTTAGGTGTAATTTTTTTTTAGTGTAACTTTTTTTTTAATTTTAATGTAGTGTTTTTAATTTTAATGTAGTGTTTTTTATTTAATTTAATGTTTTTTTATTTTATAAAACTTATAAATTATTTAAAAAAATGAAAATTAAATTAATTGAGTAATGATTACACAGGGGCTTTATGACTACGGCCTCAAATTGCATAACGCCCCATAAAGCCCCTTGCTGACGTGGCGTGCCACATGTCGCATAACGCCCCTTTGAGGGCTTTATGACTACACATGCCCTAAGAGACAAGAGCCTCTACCAAGTAAGCTAGCCTCACTTGGCATGAAAAGTATATAAAAGACTAAAGTTGAAAGTAAAAAAAGTGTTGAGATTAAATTGCGAAAGATGAAAAGCTTTGGGTTGAAAGTGAAAAAAATTAAAGGGGTTAAATTGCAAAAGATGAAAACTTTTGAATTAGAAGTGAAAAATCAAATTAATCAAAGGGGTTAAAATATCAAAAATTGAAACTTTAGACTTAAATTACCAAAGATTGAAACTTTAGAGTTAAAAAAAAGAAATCAATTTCAGATTATGTAAACAAAAGAGATAAATAGATTTAGTTAAATTGATGTTTAATATTATTATCATTTAATAAAAGAGATAAATAAAAAAAATAAGAGTTAGAAATTACCAGAGAATGACACGTGTCCAAAAAAGATTTTTGTTTATTAGTATAGAAAGATGTAGTTTTTTAAATTTATGTTATTTATCTAATTACTATTTATATTTTTTATCTATGTTTAATAGATTGTTTTTTTTTTATATTTATGTCACGTGTTGCATCACGCCTCGTCTCACTCCCTTCTTTTTTGCACCACGGCATTTTTTAGACACTTGTTGACATGGCTGCCACATGAGCCTTCACGACTCCTTTTCAAGCCCCTCCACTCCGTATGATCTTAAACAATGATTCTTATACAATGAGTCAAAAACAAGCTCCACAATGACAAAAACCAATTGAAATGGAAAAACGAGAAAAAGGGGTGCCAAAAACGTCTTATTGATCATGTTGTTAGTTGACAACCATATGTATGTAGGGATCTGTTTGGGGGCTCAAATTTTCATTTTGGTCAAGTTGTTAAGAGTTTTAAACACGTAATCCAAGTTTCATTTTGGGAGCATGTCCAGTATCCAAGTTAGTTTATGACTACGTCTAAAATATTATGTTATCGACCAATATCCCAAATATTTACTAATATTATTAGAATTGTTTTGCCGTTAAAAACAAATTGTATGAAGGGAAAGGGGGTTGATTTTTATAAACATAATAAATCATATTGATAGGTATGACTTAAGACATGATCGTTGAATTCAACAGTGAACCTAGCTAGCTGCTAATTTTTTTTTTTAATTCAAACTTTCTTGAAAAAGTATTATAAATCTTCCAGAAAAATAGTTCAAAGAACCGTATGTTTTATTTTTATTTTATACAACAAAAGGTCAGGTATGTTGTTTGTATAAAAATGTCATTCAAATTTTCAAATGTGTGGCAACGATGACTAATCATCCTAGCATTATTAGTTATTCTAAAGACCAATAAAACGTGCAAGACGTTTGTTTGACATATATAAAAAATATCAAAAAAAGTAGTGATGTTTATAAACTCATATACAAAAAGTTAATTTTGGATTCTTGTAAATTAAAGGCACATGACTATTCTACATGGTTGTGTCATGTTTTAAATAAAGTTAGGATTTTGGATTGAGAAGTATGCAATTGTGAAATATTCATTCTTCGAACAATTTGAAATGTGTGGTTAATAAATATGTCTTTGTGCTTTTTATCTACATTATGAAATTTCACATGTTTGTTTACGAAGATAAACCCAAATTACGAACTTGTGATGTTGTCTTATCGTTCAGGAGTATAAGCGTTTTCACCGAGTGTATATGATGTGTAGTTTTAGAGTTCCAGGCAACGAACTAGTACAAGACTAATTGTCAAGCGACCCATTGAGGATTAGAAGATTCTCTTTGTTATATCTTTTGTATTTGTTTAACACGTAACCTAGATAATGGGTCATGTGATCAACTATCTACATCATTTTTGTTAAGAAACTTTAATTTCCAAGTAATAAGTGTATTAAAGAACTTTTTAAATGTTGGTTTTGTTGTATAATAACTAGAACCTATTAGCAATGTATAGAAGAGAATGGGAGTACAAGAGATGAATTTCTTATTGATATCACATACAAAATACATGAGCCACTATATATATAGGCTATAACATTAATACAAACATAAATATGACATGGGGGGTTAGATATGTGGATAGTCACTAATAATGGATGCATTCATAACACTCCCCCTTGACTATCGACATGATGATATACTATTCTTTAATACGCTTGGTGATGCTGCCTCGTTAAAAACCTTGCTAGGAAAACCCAGTGGGACAAAACCTCAGCTAAGGGAAAAAGAGTGCAGCTCGTATTGTCTCCCCCTGATACTTCTGGATCAGGTATGTTGCCTCATTAAGGAAAAAGAGTACATACACTGTGTATATTATTATTGGTACATTACTCCCCCTCAATTTTACTTGTATATCTTGATGATGTTGAATCCAATCTTCTGTGACAATTGCTTGACTTGATATTTGGCGTAGTGTTCTTTGATTTAAGTGTTGTTGTCTGCATTGTCTTCATACAGTATGGCTTGAGCTTCTCTTAATCAACTCTAATCTACATACTTCTTAAATATGCTGAAATCTTCGACCGTCATAACTTGTATCTGGATTGAGATCGAACTCTATGCAAGTCTAATATATATCAATCATAACCCAGGACGCCATATTGTTCTTGTGGAACTATCCCGTGTCTCGAGATTGTAAATATGTCAAATAATTATTTAATGCGCTTTATAATTCTGCCTCGTTAAAAACCATGCCAGGAAAACCCAATTGGACAAAACCGTAGCTAAGGGAAAAGAGTGCACTACGCATTATACATAATTAACAACATGATTTATGATGATGTTAAATTAGTACTTCGGGACCTATAAGATAAACTGATACTACTGGATCAGTTATGTTGTCTCGTTAAAAACCTTACCAAGAAAAACCCAATGGGAAAAACTTAGTGAAGGGAAAAAGAGTGCAACATTTGAGATTAGAACTGTAATCTTACCAATACAACGTAATATCAGATGTCGTCTTGTTTGCAAGATACGTCAATGCTCTGATCGCAATTAAGTATGGTACTTCTTGACTAAGTAGTTTAACATCCTTTTCTTGGGGTTGATAAGAATAATTTTTCTATGTCAATCGATCAGACAATCGTTCATGTTCTCAACGAATGAGCTTTTTCTATATAACATATTCTAGATGTAGTCAGATTGATGAGCAAAAATAGTACATATATACTCGAAACTACAGGTCGAGGATAACTACACTTTGTAAAGGTCATTCAAAATTTTCCTCTTTAGTTTGAGAGTTCCCTCTCGATAATGTTTACATTATCACTGTAAGAGTGAAATCTTGTTAAATAGATCTAGCTCATTTTATCAAAATTATACCTCTCTTTTCAGAGTATAGTCGAATGTACCACATACGAGTAGTTTCCTTTAAGATTCATATATATAACACATATGGGGTTATTGTTTCATAATGCTTTGAGCATTTTTAATCCTTCAGGGGTTTTCATACAGATGCCATTTGCAATTGTCTCGTACATGTATACAGTGATGACATCCATAAGTTGTTTTATCTGAAGTCATTCTGAGATTGCGAGGCCGCTTAAACATCTAAAGATTATCGCATCCACTACAGGGGTATACGTTTCCTCATAATCAACTGCTGGGATTTGGGAAAAATCTTTATGTTAAAATGCGTGCCTTCCATCGCAAAAACTCATTATTTACCTTTCCTTTTATTTAAAGACACCCATTTATAACCTACTGGTTTGACGTCTATGGGTGTTCGAACTGCTGGTTCGAAAACGTTTAGTTTGTCGAGCAAATTTAGTTCAACCTTAAGTCATGTAGCCATTTTGACTATTTGTGTGCATACACTCTTGCACACTTTCTATATATGTAATCCTTTTCTTCATTGATTACATCTATTGCTATAGCATAATCAAATATATCATTTTACACGTGTTTCATTACGGTTCCATAGTGTACTTATTTTGTACATAATTCATCGCGGTCTCATATTTGTTTGGTACTAGAGTTTCTTTTAGAACTCCATTAGCCTCTTTTGGGGTTTTGACAACAACCTTCTTTAAGGTTTAGTATGCAACCACTTCTGGGGTTTTGTATGCAACCACTTATGGTGTTTTGTGTGTCACCTCTTTTGGGGTTACACCAACTGCGTTACTCTGCTCTTTTTGTGTTTGTGGGTTTTGTCTTTTTGGAACCCATTTATCTCTCACAATTTATTAATATGATAATCATTTTGTGAGTACTTCCATTCGAGCAGATAAGTTTAAGCTGGTATATGTGACTTTGTCACCTTATTTGTGTTAGTGAATGCATCTTGTATTTCATTTGTTATTATTTACAAAAACACGCTCTTTCTTTTGGACTTCAGATTTGTATCGACCACTTCAGGGGTCGATATATAATATGATGCATTTTTTTTATGTTACCAGTCTTTCATTTTCTTGTCTCCCCCTAAGACTGGGAATACGATGTACATATCCCATTTATATGTTATGGTGGTGCTATTGGTACATAGGTTGCACAACAAAATATAAAAAAAATGGAAACTTGGTTCTCTTCAGGAGACCAGTTGTAATGGGGAGTATTTGTGATAAGCAGTTGGTTTTGAATTGATATAATCAATCGACGAATTCCATCTCGACTACGTATGCCTCTCATTATATTTCACATTGTGCCCAACAATGGTCCCTACAATTGGGTTGTCAAAGAACAATGTTAAACCATGTAAAAAAAATAACGTTCCATAGTGTTGGGCATATGCTACATACGGGTAGCTAAAAACTCACATGTAACCATGTATGAATGCCACAATCCACACAACTGTACATTTCAATGGTCCCATATAAGAGGGATTGTTTGTAGGAGTCTATTGTTTGGAAGGGCATAAAAATTTATTTGCCACAAAAAAAAAAAAAAAACTAACTAAACATATGATAAGGCATTTTGGGAGCAATGTTTTTAGATTACTTAGAGGTGCTAAGGTACCGGTTAGCATGTTTGATTGTTTAGCATATCATGATGCTATCTTGATGACCTATTTGGTCATGCCATGTGGTGAACGTATAAATATTCTAGTAACTTCTGGTTACTCACCATATTTGATTTAATGGAATATTGTGGAAAATTAGTATCATTTCTAGTAACTTCTAATATAGTCTTCTGGCCATATTAGCTATATGATATATTTTAGATATTTAGTACATTTTCTTTTACACCATTCCAAGGTGATGACTTTTCATTCAAACATAGTGGAAACTTAATAAATTTCTTCGGTATACATTACAATATGATGCATTATGAATTACAAAATTCGATATCAGCGGGTAAACTATCGATGCTCTTCTGGAGCATTTAATATGCTATTAACACGTGAAATAGTATCAATAACGTTTCTACCACGTGAAATATTATAGTTTTAGCCTTTGTTTAGAGGGAAAACATGTACTATTCATAAGGTTTTCCATCACTAGGCTATATGTTAGCCAAAAACGCCAAGTGCGATGAACTAAAATTTGGGTTAAACTTGAAAAATCATTGTTAAAAACAAACGGGACTTTGTATACTTTTGGGAGAACTTCGGGTTCTCATCATTGATTTAGGATTCATGTGAGCATCAACACTAACTCAAATGAATTATTATCTATCAATTTAAGTAACTAACATCAGAGTAGTTTACTTAAGCTAAAGTCCATTAATTATTTTCATAGCTATTTTTCATCATTTTCATGTGAGGACTCATTTCTAATGACTATATCAATGTCTATTAATATTTGTTTAGCAACAACAAACAATTAGAAGAATAACCATACAATTAATTATGATGACTATGCATAGCATTGTAACAAGCTGAAATATCAAATCACTAAAGCATAACAATGTTTATCTCAGCGTAGTTGTTTTGGTAACCAGCTACCAATGAAATTTGTATTAATTTATTTAGCACATTTAACTTGTCAAAAGGCAATACATATAACATATATGCTATCTATAACAATGAGACCAACATAAGTATTGCTAAACAAATGAAATCCGTAATATCTACCCATAAGCAAGTTATATGCATGTTAATTATTCACAATTTATATGCATATCAATTACATATATAAATCACACACAATCCTAGGACATTATACGTATACATATATATGTGTGTGAGTGTTAAAGAGATTAAGTTCATATTAATTTGCTTGTCATGTCTAGAAAAAAATATTAAAGATCATTTAAAGTAATAAGAATTAATCAAATTTCTAATTAAAAGATATTAATAAGAATGAATTAAAATTAATAAAGAATGAATTAAATGAAAAAAATGATATTTAATGATTTTAATTTCTAAGCATTAACCAACATCATATATATTAATATCTATGTTCATAACTCCATATAATTTAAGATTGTAATTAAATGAATATTAAAGATCATTTAAAGTAACGTACCCATTTGTTTATGATGTGTTGTGTAATTTATGCATAAATGTAACATGATATAGCCAATCATAAGTATATCATATATACACATATTTGTCACTACAGTTTAAAACATAAACAAATGTCACTATCAACTTTCTCGATCATGTAATAACATATGAATCTTTATTACTCGTAAATGAGCTTTCTTATACTAATAAATTTTGTTGCTCAAGAAAATATAACAGGCATCTTGAGAATTTTTGTGTCATGTTAATCTGCAAATAATATCTTTTACCACACAAATATTTTATAGAATCAACTCACATATTTAAATATCTAATAGCAACTAAAGGACTTATACAATTGCAATAACAATGATATACAACAAAGTTGACTAAGTAGTTGTCATATTATAACATATTATCATATAAACATGTGCATTATTGTAATACCAATTGTATTTTGGTAGTTCATCATAAATTGTCTAAATTCTAATAACAAAAAACTAATTAATGGACTCAAAACTCATAACCATAATAATAAAAGCACATAATGATTTAGAATTTGTAATGTCTCTTTGAAACCCCAAAATCTAATTAATGGACCAATCAAAACTCATAACCATAATAATAAAAGCAAATAATGATTTAGAATTTGTAATGTCTCTTTGAAACCCCAAAAACTAATTAATTGACCAATCAAAACTTATAACCATAATAATAAAAGCATATAATGATTTAGAATTTGTAATATCTCTTTGAAACCCCAAAAACTAATTAATGGACCAATCAAAACTCATAACCATAATAACAAAAGCACATAATGCTTTAGAATTTGTAATGTCTCTTTGAAACCCCAAAAATAATAAAACCACATAATGATATCAAAACTCATAACCATAATAATAAAAGCAAATAATGATTTAGAATTTGTAATGTCTCTTTGAAACCCCAAAAACTAATTAATTGACCAATCAAAACTTATAACCATAATAATAAAAGAAATTTATCCCACAAGTAATAAGTTGATTACAATTCAAAAACCAAAACTAAATCTCCCAAGAGTTAGTTGACATACAAGTAGAATTATATTATTAAAATCTTTAGAATGGTTTCAAAATGAACAATTGTGGAGATTTAAATAATTGCATATTTAGGACAACTAAATTAACGCATAAATTCACTAGATACTTCAACTTTTCAAACCGTTAATGAAACATACCTATTCAGTTTAGTGTACCAAAACTTCTCTTGAAATCCAATAAAATATTTAATGATAAAAGGGAGATAACCAAGAGGTGTAAGAAATTAGTTACAATACTGTAAATAATCAATTAGATAAACTAGAAAAACCATTGTGTTTCTGGTTTACTTTTACTTTCTTTTCTTCACATCTCAATGTTTTTCATAGGTGTTTGTTTGTGAAAAGAAAACTATCCAGATATGTTAACACATAGTAAAGTAAACAAAGAAGTAAAAACATTATGATCCTGGTTAAATAAGGATGATATCAATGTTGTTCATGATAATTTTAATCTTAAATCATAACCAATAAAAAAAAATCAAGAAAAGCGTAAGTTAATTTTAGAGTTTTATCATACCAACAATCGATGAGAAAAGAGGAAATAAAATTAAAACAATTAAGGGTTTTCATACCAGATCAACAATTTTGTCTTTTATCTCTTTCGCCATCGTTGATACGACATGGTGTCTTGTGTTGATACAATCCAACTTCAAAAGCAATCCGTGCTGATAACGTGTTGTATAATAACTAGAACCTATTAGCAATGTATAGAAGAGAATGGGAGTACAAGAGATGAATTTCTTATTGATATCACATACAAAATACATGAGCCACTATATATATAGGCTATAACATTAATACAAACATAAATATGACATGGGGGTTAGATATGTGGATAGTCACTAATAATGGATGCATTCATAACAGGTTTGTATTTTTTTAAATGTTATGCTTGTATTTTATTGGATGTAAAACAAATTCCTTATACACACTTTTACAAGTTCTAAGCATTCAAATTGACTTGTGAAGCGTAAGAAAGAGTTAAACCTAAAATTAAGAATGTAACACATACAAGGACTATAATAGGTTCATAAGTAAGTCTTGATTTTATAAACACAATGTATTCAAATTCAGTAAATATCCACAATTAAAATTGACTGGGTAAAACGCAAGTTAAAAAAATTAGATTATGTTACAAAGGTGCAAAAATAAACGGTTGGGATCTAAACCCATCCTGTTTTTGAACTCGGTTTGGACCGCCCGACCTGTAGGGCAGAAACAACCCGTAACCCTATACTCTAAAACCGGTTTGAACCTGGTCAAACCCGACTTGAATAGGTCAAAACCCGGTTCGAATCAGACCCTGTTTAGCTGAAACCCGATGTCGATCATTGTTGACCCAACCAACCCAGCTTTAACCCGACCCAATTTCAACTCGAACCGGTTTGGGCAAATAACCCAATTTGTGCACCTCTATTGGATAACAAGAAAGTAATGATACTATTGGGCCATGTGCAATGGACCTAAAGCCCATTAATTAAATTAAATCTCAAATTGGGCCATCAGCTAATCGTTAGCTTACTCCAGAACCACCATCACACACAATAGATCAAGAAGCTCTGTGGCTCTTAACTTCCAACAACTAAACAAGATCTACCGGAATCCGGTAACTGAGTTGACTCGTCCGAGTTTCCACCACCGTATCATGGCGGATCCGGCCTACTTTTCTCTCAGAAAAATGCTACTCGACGAGATCACGCCGGTCGTTATGGTTCTCCCTACGCCGCTAGTCGAACAACGATGCCAGAAAAACGGACTCTCCTTTGTTCAAATGCTCACTCCGTTCTCCGTTTTCAACAATATCGACGGTGAGAACGCACTAACGTATTCAATTTGATCGGTTTTGTGATTGTATGTTGTGTATGGAGGTTGATGATCGGCTGTGATGTGCGGTTTTGGTTGATTTCTAGGGTTTGGTAGTTGATTTAAGGAGTTAGGTTAAAATTAGGTTGAAATTGGATGTGATTTTGTAATTAGAGTAGCTGAATTTATCTGGATAGTGTTGGATGTTATGGCATTTGTTAATTGATCTTACTAGTTACCTGTTACTACTTCACTCGGCACCGAGTGTTTAACGATATTGACGGTGAGAAGGCACTAACGTATACAGTTTGGTTGGATCGGTTTTGTTATTGTATGTTGTGTACGGAGGTTGTGGATCGGTTGCGATGTGTTGTGTTGGTTGATTTTTAGGGTTTGGTAGCTGATTTAGGAGTTAGGTTAAAGTTAGGTTGACCTAGGGTCTAACGTTGTGATTTGAGTAGCTGAATTCATCTGGAATATGTTGGATGCTATGGCATTTGTTAGTTGATGTTACTGCTTCACTTGGATATTGTTTTCAGTCTACTGTGTGATTAAGTTGAGATGTGAATGTTTGAAATACAGGTTTAGTATATTGAGCAATCGTGTATAGGAAGAACTATTGTTTTATTAGGTGTTTATGTAATAACTAGATTCATTAAAACTTGAGACAAATGAAAGAACCAATTAAGTTAGTCACACTCGAATGATGATGATCGGTTGCGATATGCCATTTCGTTTAACTTTTAGGTTAAAGTTAGTTTGACCTAGATGCTGGGTGATACATTGGGAGTTAGAGTAGAAAAGAATGTAGAGGATGCCATTGATGTTATGGCATTTCTTAATAGATTTTACTGTTTACTTGAATATCGTTTCCGAACATTAATAATGCAAAGGAAGAACTTCAAAATGTAAACAATGTTTTATTAGGTGTTCATGTGATTCCAGATTCTTCAAACTTGAGGAAAAGACACCATTTAAGTTGGTTAAAAGATTGTTTAGTGAGTTAATTGTCTGCTTTCGGGTTCTCATAGGGGAGTGATTTTGGATACATATGGAGTAATTCATATCACCCCCATTTACTTCAAGAATTCAGATTTAGCCTGTTTGTTTACACAGTAAAGAACTGTTATTAAACACATTAGGTGATAGGGTCATAAGTTTATACTTTTTGTTGTTTTGCAGTTCCTGTTCGTACAGCAAGTGACCAACCCTACAGGCTTCAGAAGTTCAAGTTACGAATGTTCTATGCGTCAGATATTCGACAACCAAACATTGAGGTATTATTTTGTCTGTTTGCATTTTCAGTATATTCATGACATGTTACAAACTTACAATACCCTTGTAGCGTGACTTGTTTTATAGATAAGTTAGGCATGTAGAAGTGTTAGTTGTCTCTGAGATTAAACCTGCAAAGGAATTTGATAGTGAATATCACAATTAAGAAAAACGGTCCAAAAGGTTAGCAAAAATATAATAGTCTTCAGTATATCAAATTTTAGATACTTTAACTTTCACCTCTAATGGTCTGAAGAGGTTTGTAAGATTATATGTAAATGGTTACACACACACACACATATATCCAGGCTTGGCCGATTGTCCTAAAGTGCATATACAATAAGCGACCACAAACTTTTAGAGACTGTTGTTGATGGCATCGTATTATACAATTTTATCCCTTTAGGCTAAATATAAATTCATTATAATTTTCTATGCTCATGTTGGGGAAATTTGACAAAGCAATGTAACCTCAATTTTAGGTTTAAGAGTGGTTCAACATGCAAAAAACTAAAAAGCTAGGATACACAATCGGATACACCACCTTTTGAAAATTATAAAATACCACACAGACATAGTACTTTATATATATATATATATATATATATATATATATATATATATATGCTCTCACATGGAGTCACATAAAGCTAAACTAACACATGATGGATTTAAAGAAATATCCTTAAAATGTCTATTTGCAAATGTTTGATATTATATATATCACATTTGTAATTTCTTTGGTTAACCTTTTAGGCCCAGTTATCCATTATCTCTTATTCCCACTATTTTTATTATGTGACGTTCTCGCCCAAGCATGAGCTACATGTCTACAAATAAATCAATCATGTGTTATTTTTCTTTAGAGTAAAATGCCATTTTCGTCTATGAGGTTTGACCAGTTTTGTGACTTTCGTCAAAAGGTTTGTTTTTTCGCATCTGGATCCAAAAGGTTTGAAATCTTACCATTTTCATCCGACTCGTTAACTCCATCCATTTTCCTTTGTTGAATCAAGGGGTATTTCCGTCTTTTTTGTTAACTTAAAGGGAAATTTGGTCTTTTTCACTTTATGTACAAGCATTTAGCATAATGTACAAGTATTCAAAAGACCAAATTACCCTTTCAGGTAACCAAAAAAACCGAAAATTCCCCTGACTTAACGGAGAAAAATGGATGGAGTTAACGAGTCGGATGAAAATGGCAAGATTTAAAACCTTTTGGATCCAGATGCGAAAAAACAAACCTTTGGATGAAAGTCGCAAAACTGGTCAAACCTCAGGGATTTACTCTTTTCTATATGATAACTCGGTATGGTTTTCACTTCTCTGATAGTATTCTAATGAGATAGAATGGAATGTTATTTTTTATCTGGAACTTTTAAACAGTTCTCTCTTAAAAATGTGTTTTTTTTTACTCAAGTAGGTTACGAAGAAGCGTTTAGAACAGGTTATTGCTGATGCAGGAAACAACGAAGATTCCGAATTGTACTTAGATCCCTCATCTCTTGAAGCTAGGTCCACCTGTAAGTTTATCTACTGTTCTAATTAAACCATGTGAATCATTCTGACAACTCATATTTTTCCAAAGGCAATGCTACTTGCTTTTTTTATTTTAATTATTTATTTACCTATCGTTGCAGCTTCTGAACCTGAATTTGTACCAACATGGTTTCAACATTTCAATAAAGAGCTTGTACGCAGTGTATCCTTCTCAGATCATGAAGCCTTTGATCATCCTGTTGCTTGTAAGTTTTAACAATGCAATTTGAGCTTAACTTACAATTATATGGCTTAATTTATAATGAACGTGCAGGCCTTTTGGTTGTTTCATCAAATGATGAGGACCCCATCAGCAAGTTCATGGATCTTTTTAACAAGAACCAGTTGCCCCCACTTCTTAATGATGGTGCAATGGATCCAAAGATTCCAAAATATTATGTTTTGGTACACGATAACCAAGACGGATCCCCAGAGAGGTATCTTCACTTCTTAATGCCAGTTTTTTTTAATTATCAAAGAAACAGATTTATGTCATAATTTCATAATGCAAAATGACCGGTTCGGCTGCTAGCCCTAGGTGATGTTTACATATGTAATCAGAATTCACCATGAGAAAGGTTATGCATAATTTAAAATGATAATTTATAGGATTTTGACTTGCAGTCTTTATGACACAATCTATGCAGTTAATGCGGTAAAAAATCAGATATCGGTCAAGGACGGATATTTGAGATATAGGTGGGATATCGGTAATTTTAATATCATGCAGAATTTATATATATAGAGATAATTTTAATATCATGCCGAATTTATATATATAGTGAGAGAGAGAGAGAGCAATTTAACACTAACAATTCAGTATACTCTCCTACTAGCCTTTCGCAACTTGCAAAACGCTAACAATTGTAGCAAGTAGGAACTGATTAAGACTTAAACACTAACATTTAACACTAACAATTAATAATTAAGACTTAAAACGCTAATAGTAGCAATAAGAAGATAGAAGAATGGTAGAACTAAGAAGAAAGGTACTGACATCGGGAAAATCAGTGATATATCGGTCTAATATTAGTCAAATATCGGTCAATATCGCCAATAATATCAGTACCGATATTTGACACCGATATATTACATGGGGACTGATAATCGATATATCGGTGATATATCACCGATATTTACTGCATAGGACACAATACAATGATAAATCATATAAGCGTTGTTTTAGTGGCTTATCCATATCAGGACTGTGTTCAAAACGATACTTACCTTTTCCTTCAACTGTTTAAAGTATGGGTTGTCAAGTTGCTATAATAGAATTATAGAAGTCACTTTTAGTATCCTTTGCTTAGGTAGCCATATACAGCATTCCGCTTTTCGGTTGCCTCTTCATTAATACATCTATCAAATCATAAGATTGCGGTTTTTTATTGCATGTGGTTCAGAGCAACTAAGATATTGGCAGAAATGAGAAATACATTTGGGTCAAATGATTGTCGTTTACTTTGCATTAACTCTTCTCAAGGTCAATCAGTTGATCACCAACCGAATCCATGGGATCCTTATGTAAGTGCATTTCCAGTAATGCAATTTGTTTCCAAGTTCTCATAGATTTTGGAGTAAATTGCATTTTATGTCCTATAAGTTTGAGCCAAATTGCATGTGCTGTCCTTTAACTATTGAAATTACACTGGATGCGGCGTCCTTTTGCCCTAACCCAGTTATTTTTTTTATAAACTCTTAACACGTGCCACTCACATGAGGGTGTAATGGTCATTCTCACTTATTTTGTTGTTAATGTATATTCTTTTTAATTAATTTTGTCTTAGTTATTAAAATGAAAATGACCATTATGCGGTCAAATGAGTGGCACGCGTTAAGAGTTAGCAGAAAAGAATAACTTGTTTAGGGCAAAAAGACACCGTCCGATAAGAAACAGTAACATAAAGAACATCCGGTGTAATTTCGTTAGTTAAAGGACAACACCAACAATTTGGCTCAAACTTAAAGGATGTAAAATGCAATTTACTCTAGCTGTTGAGATAGTGATTTGTACTGGTAAGGATTATGAATGGGTTGCATTCTTTGGCAGGGGTCAAATGCATCACCTGGTCAACATCTTGGTTGTTTACTTAACAATGAGGATATGGATGAGGTATATTTTAAATAAAACCAGTTTTGTATTAGGGTTATCTCTGTTTGTTATTATGTTATATGACCTCTCTTCTACTTTATATCAATTGCAATAGTTAAGGAATTTTGTTCGTGATCTATCATCCAAAGATATAATTCCTAACATGGAGCAAAGGATCCGTGTTCTAAATCAGCAGGTTATTTTTATCTCTACTCAAACTTAGTTATATTGTTAAGAGTAAAATGCCATTTTCGTCCCTGAGGTTTGGCCAGTTTTGTGACTCTCATCCGAAGGTTTGTTTTTCTGCATCTGGATCCAAAAGGTTTGAAATCTTGCCATTTTCATCCGGCTCGTTAACTCCATTCATTTTTCTCCATTAAGTCAGGGGCATTTTCTTCTTTTTTTGTTAACTTAAAGGGCAATTCGGTCTTTTTCACTTTATGTAAAAAGACCGAATACCCCTGAAAAAGACTGAATTGCCCTTTAAGTTAACAAAAAAGACGGAAATACCCATGACTTAACGGAGAAAAATGGATGAAGTTAATGAGCTGGATGAAAATGGCAAGATTTCAAACCTTTTAGATCCAGACGCGGAAAAACAAACATTTGGACAAAAGTTGCATAATTTGCCAAACCTCAGGGACGAATATGGCATTTTACTTGATTCTTAATTTTGAATATGGACTCATCTTACTTTTGTATCCTATTACAGGTCTCAGCAACGAGAAAAGGTTTTAGAAACCAAATAAAAAATTTATGGTGGAGAAAAGGGAAAGAGGATACTCCAGAGGTTCAAAGTGTTAACATGTATGTTTGGCATGTGTATTTTATGGTTTTACCTTAAACATTGTAAACTTCCTTATGTTCTAATTTAGTTTCTCTAATGATGTTTGAAGGTACACCTTTAACTCCATTGAATCTCAAATAAGGGTTTTGGGTGATTATGCATTCATGTTACGAGATTATGAACTTGCTTTGTCAAATTACCGCCTGCTATCCACTGATTACAAGCTCGACAAAGCATGGAAACGATATGCTGGTGTACAGGTAACTATAGCCATTCATGTCTTGTTTTGAAAGTAAACTATTAGACGAAAGTTCATGCATTAACATTAGATATCTATATACTTACTATATATAATGCATAAGACAAGGGCATTTTAAGATACCCAAAAGTTAAAAACTTTTTTTTTGCTTTAATGTCATGCATAAGGTACAACCTAAAATGAGGGTAAATTGGTCTTTCAAACACCAGTTACACTTTATCCGCTCATCTTAATACTTTAATTCTCTAATCTTTAACACAGTTATAGATTATTAGTTAGTAGTTACACTTTATCCCCTGATAAATTCTCTAATCTTTAACACAGTTATAGATTATTAGTTAGTAGTTACACTTTATCCCCTGATAAAAAAAACTAACTACCCCCAGGATTTTTAAAGGATCATAATTTTTTTGTATGTTAATATTTAAAAAAAAATTACACCATAAGAACGACTATTTTATTCTCTTTAATTGGAGTATAGCATTGCTGTTTTTTTAATTAAAAAATATGATATGTTTTGTGCTTAACAATGTCTAAGGGTGAGCAATAACTGAATCATTAACCGAACCGAAATTAACCAAAAATTGAATTAACTGAAAACCAATTAACCGAAACCCGAATTAACCCAAATCGGTTATGGATTACACTCGTTCAACCAAAATTAACCGAACCATTCATATTTTCGTATATTTCTAGCCATAGTCACATAATTGCTAGGCAAGCCACGATCTACAATCCAGGTTGTCTGTACCAAATAGCGGTACGAACGTGTTCTAGGAACGCTTCAAATCGCGAATTCGGCATTAAAGTTAGTGTTCCCAACAACTAACGTCGTACCTGTTGATTTAGTGATCATGAATTGCTAATTTGCGAAACACCTTTCGTTATTAAACGGGAACATTGAACTCAATTAATTGTTCGATTAATCGATTGGAAAGTCGCCGGATGCGGAGAGGATGAACGGAAAGCAAGAACAGCGGCAATTTCTGCCGGCCAGGAAGAGCAGCGGCGTGTTCTTGCATTTAAGCCTTCTAGGGTTTAAATGACTTTAGGTGTTTTAACATTTAACCCCTCTATATTTCACTAGTTCACATTTAATCCCTAAAACTTGTAAACTTTGTATAAAAAGTGTAAAATTAGTTTGTGTATTTTAACATTTAACCCCCTCTATCTTTACAAGTTTACATTTTCTCCTAAAACTTATAAATTTATAAAAATAGCACAAAGCTTAACCGGTACATCGTACCGGAGCGATCCGAAATGAGCCTACCCCCACTCGTACCGAATTTTAGAGACCTTGCAAATTGCGATCACGGTCCACGTTCCCGTACCGCGAACCATGTGACTATGTTTCTAGCTTTTATACCTTTAGTTCATGTATTTCATATTTTATACCTCCATTTTATGTATTTATACTTTCATTTCATGTATTTATACACCCATTCAATGTATTTATAGCTCAATTTCATGTATTTCTAAGCAAAAGTTTAAGCCTAAGTTTGGTTTTGGATATAACCGAAATTAAACGAATCAAACCTTAAACCGTCAATCTAACTGAATAAACCAAACTGATTAACCGAAAACCGATTGGTTAATAAAATAGACTAATCGATGACTTCAGTTGAGGTTGAAGATAACAACCGAATAACGCACACTCTAGCAGTGTCCGTGTTTCCCACCGCATCACGCGGGCACTCTTCTAGTATGTATTATAGTTATGGTATCATCGTAGCTCATGATTTGGAGTTGTAAAAATACAACGAATTAATTTAACTGGATGTTTTTAATCTAACACAAACAATAGATATAATCAGAAAGTAGTGTGAACTGGATAATTTACCTGGTTTAGCGTGATCTTCAGTACGCCTTTTAAACGTAAGCTCTATGTGCTTTTCATTCATTTTGGCTTGGGCGGTATATTTGTGTCTGACTTAGACATTACGTCTGCTTGTTATTGTCTTCATTTTTATTTATCTTGTTGCATTTCTGCTAGTTAAGCCCGATTTAATTCCTTGATGCATCATTTTAAAACGGCTTGCATGCCTTAATCCTCCTTTTCTCCCTGATTGCAGGAAATGATGGGATTGACATATTTCATGTTGAACCAATCAAAAAAGGATGCCGAGTATTGCATGGAAAATGCCTTTACCACGTATTTAGTGCGTTTGGGAATTCTTTATAAATATATATATTTTTATTTTGTTCTCTGTATCTCCAATTTAGTAAATGTGTTTATTATACAGAGAATAGGGACATCAGGTAAGGGAAATGCCACACGATGTGGTCTTTGGTGGGTTGAAATGTTGAAGACAAGTAGTCAGTATAAAGATGCTGCTGGTGTTTACTTCCGTATCTCTGGTGAGGTAATGGTCAGTTCAGTTCTCTTTCGTGGACACGCATTATTTTATATATATGTGTGTGTGTGTGTGTGTGTTTTACTTTTTAGTAAAAACTGTATATTGTACAGGAACCACTTCACTCAGCTGTAATGCTTGAGCAAGCATCTTACTGCTATCTTCTAGCCAAACCATCCATGTTACGGAAGTATGGATTTCATCTCATTCTTTCTGGTGATCTGTACAACAAATGTGATCAGGTACTTTCAGTGTTGAAATAGTCTTCTTTAGATATAATCGATACACTGCTGAATACATGAAAGTTTTCTTAGTAAATATTTTATTGCGAATAAAAGGTAATCTTTTATTAAAGTGTAAAATGCCATTTTTATCCCTGAGGTTTGGCCAGTTTTGCGATTTTCGTCCAAAGGTTTGTTTTTCGGCATCTGGATCCAAAAGGTTTAAAATCTTGCCATTTTCATCCGGCTCGTTAACTCCATCCATTTTTCTCCGTTAAGTCAGTGGTATTTTCATCTTTTTTGTTAACTTAAAGGGCAATTCGGTTTTTTGAATACTTGTACATTATGCTAAAATCTAAATGCTTGTACATAAAGTGAAAAAGACCGAATTACCTTTTAAGTTAACAAAAAAGACGGAAATACCCGACTTAATGGGGAAAAATGGATGGAGTTAACGAGTTAGATGAAAATGGCAAGATTTCAAACCTTTTGGATCCACATGCGGAAAAACAAACCTTTGGACGAAAGTCGCAAAACTGGCCAAACCTCAGAGACGAAAATGACATTTTACTCTTTATTAAAACTTTGCATTTATTTTGGGATGAAAAGGTAATCTCTCACTTGACATCAATAAAGTTTTATATGAACTACAATTCATAGCATGAACTACAATTCATAGCGTGTGCATGTTAGTAGTTTATCTTCCATTGCGTGTATAATGTTTCTATTAAACACTAGTAGTTTGTTTGACATCAAAAGGGGCACACTTAGTAAAACTAAAACCACACGAACATTTCATGTTTGTTTTCTCTCACAAATTCTGCCTTATTATATCAGATAAAACATGCAATTCGTGCATACAGAAATGCACTGTCCGTATTTAAAGGAACAACATGGAGCCATATTCATGATCATGTTCATTACCAGATAGGAAAGTAAGTTCTAAAGGGTTTGCAAAGATGCATCTCAACGTGCTTATTATATTTAGATAAAATAAGCTAAAGTTTTTAATTTTTAATTATACTATCTTTACAGGTGGTATGCTTTTCTTGGAAGGTTTGATGTGGCCATGAAACATATGCTGGAAATATTGGCTTGTAGCCATCAATCAAACGCAATGCAAGAGTTATTTATGCGGGATTTTTTTCAGATTTTAGAGGTTATCCTTGTTGATTGACTCGTATTCTTACCGTTAACTCGTTAAGCTGTTTATCTACTATATATTTATGTTCTCCTGTTATGTTTAATGTAGAAAACAGGAAAAACGTACAATATTTCCCGACTTCAGCTGCCGATTGTTAATATCTCTTCCCTCAGCATTGTTTCTGAAGATCATCGAACTTATGGATCACCTGCTGCTGTAAGTTAATGCACACTTATGGATCCGTAACCATGTTATCATTTCAATGCGATATTTTATTCGTTTGTTTGCGGGATCTGTGTTTTTGTTTATTGATGGCTTTGAGCTGAGTTGTTTATCTTTTGCTGTTCTTCATGCCAGGTCAGCGTTAAAGAAAGTGTTTGGCAGTCTTTGGAAGAAGAGATGGTTCCGTCTTTATCGAATGCCAAAACTACATGGTTGGATTTACAGTCAAAGCTTCTACCAACGAAGCTTAAACAGTCAAATGTCTGTGTGGCAGGAGGTATGAAGGTGGACTGTACTTTGTAGTTTGTAATTGTAAATTATGGTTGTATACGATAAATAATTCTTGGAGTAAAATGCCAGTTTCGTCCTTGAGGTTTGGCTACTTTTGCGACTTTCGTACCCAAAGGTTTGTTTTTCCGCATCTGTATCCAAAAGGTTTAAAATCTTGTCATTTTCATCCAACTCGTTAACTCCATCCATTTTTTAACGTTAAGTCAGGAGTATTTTCGTCTTTTTAGACATTTTTGTGATGATTAAAGGGTTTGGGTGGGGAGAAAATCAACAGAGGTGGATCTTTATTTCTTATAGTGTTTTTATTTTAATAAAACATGTCTAAAAGACGGAAATGCCCCTCATTTAATGGAGTTAACAAGTTGGATGAAAAAGGCAAGATTTCAAACCTTTTGGATCCAGATGCAGAAAAACAAACCTTTGGACGAAAGTTGCAAAAGTGGCCAAACCTCAGGGACGAAAATGACATTTTACTCTAATTCGTATAATATTGATATGTGCCATTGGTCATAATCTTTGTTTTGAATCTCAACAAAGTTGCCAAACTCTTGTTTCTTATCTGTTATGTATACATGCTCTAACATTTATGTTTTTTTTTATTTGCAGAAGCACTTAAGGTGGAAATTTCTTTCAGAAACCCTCTTCAATTATCTATTCCCATTTATAATGTTACCTTAATGTGCGAGTATTCAGAAAACGAGACACCCCCTGGTATGTTATAACTTGTAATTCCTAAAAAGGTTGGCTAAATTGGGAACATGTCAAATGGGTCAAACAGGTTGAAAGTCAACAAATGTCTTTTCTTAAGCATACAGCCATTAAATGTTCTTAATGCGTTTTTTGCTGTATTAACACTGTCATTTATAATCATAATTAATGCGTCTATGATTGATTAAAAATTTACAAAAGACGTAAAAAGTGATTGCGGGTCAACTCAACCTGGCCCTGCTGGCTTTGACCCACACTATAATACATACACTTCAAAAGTTGATGACCGTTTCGTTGGTCAGATGCAAACAGCTCGTCTTCTGTAAATCAAGGTGTTGAAGATGGGAAAAAAGCAACTGGCAGGTATACTATTATTGCAGTACTCACTACATCAAATTTCCACTGGTAATGTATTATTATTACTACTATTATTGTTTTATCTTTTTTTTTCTTTTGTGATTTCAGGGAGTCCAACTCTGACACGTCTCTTTTTACATTATCTAAAGTTGACATAACACTGGAAGGTGGTGAAACGACAGTGGTGAGTTTACGGTTTTACAGTGTTATCTTAAATTTATTGGCCACTTGATTATTGTTTATAGATCATGCATGCAACAAAAGTCGACGGTTTTACTACACTTTTTTACCTGATCATTTAACATTCATATCATTTTATTCAATCCTTTATTTACAGGTTATTTTCTTTTATGTAGTTAACATGTATTTGTATTTGTATTATATTTCGTATTTTAATGACAGGCTCAGCTAAGTGTTATTCCTAGAAAAGAAGGCCTTCTAAGAGTAACCGGTGTGAGTTGGAAACTTTCCGATTCAATGGTTGGCTTTTACACTTTCGATCCAGACTTGATAACGAAAAAATTGTCGAAACAAAAAAGGAAAGCCAAGCAGAACGCCAATAAACTTGAGTTTTTGGTCATCAAGGTTTTTGCATTTTCTTTCTTATTTGTTCTTCAGGGTGGCTTTCTGTTTAATTTTGGTCAGTAATATTTTTGATTTTTTTTTAAATCATTCTCTAACCGTTTCCTAAATATGCAATTTTCTTTCAGAGCCTACCCAGACTTGAGGGTGCTATTAATAATCTTCCCAGTACGGTTTATGCTGGAAATTTACATCGTTTATCACTTGAACTGAGAAACTCATCAGAGATTCCTGTGAAGGTATGCCTGAATATTAGCAACAAATTTCACTTTGTTTACATGCAAATGTCACGAACGGGTACATTAATCTTTTTTATTTTTGTTCCATTAAGTAGTGAACTTAATTTTTTTCCATAAGCTTAGAATCAATTAAAATACAGTCATTAGTCATTGAGCTTCTCACAGGTTACATGTTTCCATCATGGTTGTAAAATCACGCCTAGCCTCCGGTTAATTGCTAGGCGGTCAACGGTGGTCAAATCCGGTCCTAATCGGCCACAAACTGGTGGCAGTCTAGCGATTTCTGGCCAAAACCTGTAAACTAAATTCCGGCCAGATTCCGGCCAAAACCTGTAAATTCTGACAATTAATCTTATCTACTTCAAAATATGGGTTGAAGAAGGTGTTCAAACATGTCTACTTAAAAAATTTACATATAAAAATGTGTGTATATACAAATATAAAACTAAAAATTACAGATAAATTCCTAATCTGATTAATCCCAATTAATCGCTATTTGGTACCCCACCGGCCAACTAGCGCCTAGCGATTCTTACAACACTGGTTTCCGTTAACTTTTTGATATAATGAAATGGTTAATTGGTTATGTTCTTTAGCTTCTTAAAATTTCAATGGTATTTGCATCTGACAACAGAATTTAAAGATGAAGATTAGTCATCCTAGATTTCTAAACATAGGAAATCCCGAAGTATTGGATGTGAATTTTCCATCTTGTCTGGAGAAGAAACAATCCTATGCACATAAAGATGCAGATCTTGACGTCACTAAACAATCAGAAACCGTATTCCATTTCCCCAAGGTCAAAGTCATTAATTGATTTCACATACTATAGCTTAAACAGTGACCACTTATGACTTATTTTATTCTCCCTTCACTTGCAGGATGTAGTTATTAATAACGGAACTCCCTTTCTTTTGCCACTTTGGTTTCGGGCTGCTACACCGGGAAACGTGTCATTGTATCTCACAATATATTATGAAATTGAAGACAAATCTACTACTATGCGATATCGCACTTTGCGTACAAATCATATGTTAGAGGTATCTCTTGTATATTTTTCCAAAAAAAGTTATCTATATAAACTAGTGAGTTACACCCGCGCTCCGCAGCGGGTTCAAAACGTGGATGATAATAAGCAAATCGCGAGAGTTAAAGTTGTTTGATGTTTTAGTTAAAGGGGGCTAAACATGTCATTATTAAAGTTGACGGGCTAAAGTTGTTTATTGTAAAGTTGAGGGGCTAAAGTTGTTTAGTTAAGGGGCTAAACATGTCATTATTAAAGTTGGGAGGCTAAACATGTCATTATTAAAGTTGAGGGGCTAAAGTTTATTAATAAACTTGAGGGGCTAAAGCTGTTTTAGTTAAGGGGCTAAACATGTCATTACCAAAGTTGAGGGGTTAAATATGACATTATTTAAGTTGAAGGGCTAAAGTTGGTTGATGTGACAAAATAGCATATATGAGAGGCTAAACATGTCGTTATTAAAGTTGAGGTGCTAAAGTTGTTTATTAATAAAATTGAGAGGCTAAAGTTGTTTATTAATAAAATTGAGGGGCTAAAGTTGTTTTAGTTAAGGGGCTAAACATGTCATTACCAAAGTTGAGGGGTTAGTTATGTCATTATTAAAGTTGAGGAGCTAAAGTTGGTTAATGCCAAAGTTGAGAGGCCAAAGTTAGTTGATGTGACAAAATAACATTTGTATAGTATATATAATATAAGTTGTATAATTGAATAATATTGATATATATATAAAATGGTTTACAGGTGCTACCATCTTTAGATGTGTCATTTTTTATCAACCCGAGTTCTTCACGGTTACAAGAATACGTTGTGCGAATGGATATTATTAACCGAACAAGTTTGAGAAATTTTAAGCTTCATCAACTATCATCCGTTGGGAATGAATGGAAAATCTCTTTAATCGAATCACTTAATCACATTTTCCCTTCGGGAATCTTGGTACCCGGTCAAGCTCTTACGTGCTTTCTTAAACTCAAGGTGGGTCTCACAAAAATCTACATATTTAATATTTATTACTTTTTATTTCCTAAATATTTTTCATGACTACTATTGTTGCTCGCTACAGAATGTGAAGACATCAGAAACTGACACTGAAACAGATGTTTGGTTGGGTGATGTCAGCAATGAAGCGGTTTTCGATACGCAACGCGCTCCACTTGTTAATTTTCATCATTATGAACGTTTGCATCAGAAAACAGCACATCAGGTTGAATAATAATTTACCGTATAATTATATTACAGAAATTAGTTATCTTTTTTATTTTTTTCTGACGCAATTACTTTTTTCATCGCTGTATCAGGAAAATCAAAGCACGGTAGATTTCATGTTGATATCCAGAATGGAGGAAAGTGAAAATGTTCCTTCTGATGTTCCTACCCCTCCGCAAATCTTTTCCCACCACGCCTGTCATTGCAGGCAAGTCGACTTAAATCTATCACATTGCTTATTGAGTAAAATGTCATTTCGTTTGCGACTTTCGTCCAAAGGTTTGTTTTTCACCTTTGGACGAAAGTCGCAAAACTAGCCAAACCTCAGGGACGAGAATGGCATTTTACTCTTGCTTATTTTACTTACCGAATAGCATTTCTCCCGTTTTGCAGTGTTTCAACCAAGAGACCAATATGGTGGTTACTAGATGGTCCGCGTGTCAACCACTACAGCTTCTCTAATTCCTTCTGTGAAACAAAACTCAAAATGACAATTCACAACTCTTCATCTTTTGTCGCTTCCGTTCGCATCAACACGTTCGATTCCCCACCCGGCGGTTCCCCATCGGGGAACAAAATCGGTTGGCACGATATGTCAACTCCACCGTCTTTAGACGATGCAACCGGTGGCAGAAAGCTACTGGAGTCGGTCCCACCTTTTATTTGGTCCGGGTCAAGTACAACCCGGGTCAAACTTGAGCCCAATGCCACCACAGAAATCTCTCTTCTGGTCACGACTTTTGCACCCGGTACTTATGATCTTTCTAACTACACGTTAAACTGGAATCTTTTAGACTCGAGTGATTCCGAGGAAAAAGAAGGGGTGTGCTATGGGCGTCCGTTTTATTTGACCATATTGGGTGAGGAATGAAATGAGCATATTTTTGTTTTGATTTTTGTGAAATTAACCGGGATCTTGTGTACTAATTCAGTTGTAAATTTTGTTGTTACAAATGTGTTTATAGAACAAAATAGGGAAGATTGATGGGAAATGGAGATTTATTTTTGTTCACAGGTTAATAAGAACAATGGGATGATGGTTCATAGTTTACTTGATTCTGTCAGTTGCAAATTCATAGTTTTCAAAGGACTACAATACAGATTTTTATATTTTTAAGTTTATGTAACAGAAAAATGTTACTCTACTATCGAAAAGGAAATGAACATTTACCTGTAGATCAAATAAACAATCTAACTTTGATATTATGGTATCAACCAAGTATTTGGGTATAGATTTGATGATCCAAATTGTAACATATACTTCGTATTAGTTGATTACTTATCCGCGTGTACCCACTGAACTGACATAGTATGCAAAAGGCTACTCTATGTTGGTCTGCTTAGACGAGTTTGGTCGCCATACACGAATCATAAGATGACCTTTTAAGTCCCAAAAGATCTTCCTTGCTTATTATCAAAAGCTGATAGCACTACATTTTCAAGTCAGAAAATAACTTACGGAAGTCTAAGAAATATTCGATATCAGCTGTTAAGACAACGGGTCAACGTAAAAGACTTGTATATGTGAAGTTTGACGGATGTACTATAGACAGTAGACACATGATATCGGGGTAACCCTTTACCAAAAAAAAGACAGTAGACACATGATTCAAAATGTTTATTGTTATTAAGATATAGAAAGAATTTAATTCACAAAATGACAAAATGATTCACCAAATCAAAAAAGACTTTACACACAAATGAATGAGTTAAAAAGTTGTCCCCCACACATGCCTTTCGAAAAACCTATCTTCAGTCGTGGGTATAAGTTTACGAAAAGTGTTTATAAACACAAATGTTTATTATAGAGATGAGTAGAGGTCTTTTGAGGTTTACTATTAGGATTTTTAAAGCAATGTGCTTAAATGCTTTTGTGAGAATCCGTAATCATACTCGTCACTATCTGCACCTTGCAGGATTTGAACTCTCAACCTTTTAGTTGCAAAGTACATCACTTACCACTAAAAACGTCTCAAGGGAACAAGTGGTCATAGGTTGTTCTAGAAGTTGGTCGCCATACACGAATCATAAGAATCATAAGATGACCTTTTAAGTCCCAAAAGATCTTCGTTGCTTCTTATCAAAAGCTGATAGCGCTACATTTTCAAGTCGAAGAAAATAATTAACGGAAGTCTAAAAAGTATTCGATATCAGCTGTTAAGACAACGAGTCAACGTAAAAGACTCGTATATGTGAAGTTTGACAAATGTACTATAGACACATGATTCAAAATGTTTATTGTTATTAAGATATGGAAAGAATTTGATTCACCAAATGACAAAATGATTCACTCAATCAAAAAAGACTTTACACACAAATGCATCAGTTAAAAAGTTGTCCCACACACATGCCTTTCGAAAAACCTATATTCAATCGTGGTTATAAGTGTTTATAAATACAAATGTTTATTATTATAGAGATGAGTAGAGGTCTTTTGAGGTTTACTATTAGGATTTTTAAAGCAATGTGCTTAAATGCTTTTGTGAGAATATGTAATCATACTAGTCACTATCTGCACCTTGCAGCATTTGAACTCTCAACCTTTTAGTTGCAGAGTACATCATTTAACACTAAAAACATCTCAAGAGAACAAGTGATCTTAGGTTGTTCTAGAATGTTAGGTTAAGGCTAGGTGGTATGGAATGGTTGCGCCATATCAGCGTCAGGTGTGCAGGAGGGCTCCATTGTCTTCTCTCAATAACACTCAAGCAATGGAATAAAGCTCCCTTCAATCATTACTTCATTGCCTCCACCCAACCAATATTGAATTGATCTAGCTTCACATACCACCCATTGTTCCTGTTAATGGGTTGGCGAAATGGTCAATGACACCCAAAAAACGGGAAGGGGGCGCTACTGAGAGGGGCAAGAGCCCATACCACCCAACTTAAGAGTATAACTTTTCCAATTCTTTGATGTTAAACATTTTAGTTTGAATAAATCATAAATCAAGAGTTGCACACTAAAAAAAAAAGTTAGGACGTACAAAATTAGTGCCTAAAACCTCATTCCTCCGCAAACTTTATTCATTCCAAGAAAGTAGGACACTCCCTATTGCAACCATGGTTGTAAAACAAGGTCTCCAAGGCTGAGTACTCCCCGAGTAGTCGCTACAAGGTAGGCTGCCGAGGCGACTTTCTTCAACTCCGACTAATTACTCAGAATTGATCAAATGCGGTCATCATTGGCCAAAATCGGATCTAGTAGGTCAATTCGGGTCGAGTTTGACTTAAAATAAAATAAAACGTAATTTCTATGCCTATCATATTAAAGAATGAATATCAATTTCACGTATTTTGTTATAAATATTAGTAAATTTATGTTATTTGACATATATTTCATTTCCGAAAACTAATTTCTTTATAATTTTGCATCTCCGAGTACTCCCCGTGTACTCTCCGCCTAGGCTGAGTACTCTCAACTTCCCGGTCGACCGACTAGAGAGCGCCTAGCGACTTTTACAACCATGATTGCAACAATTTCAAGACTTCAAATACTGATGCTTAATTTTTTTTAGAGTAAACTATCATTTTGTCCCTGAGGTTTGAGGTTTGGTCACTTTTATCACTTAGGTCTAAAACCTAAACCTTTTAAATCTGGGTCCCTGTGGTTTTACTTTTATTGCCATTTTGGTCAAAAAATGAAATCAGCTGATATTTGGCTAATAAAATCCTGTTATTTTGTCCTTTTCTCTAGGGGCAAAATGACCAAATATCAGCTGATTTCATTAATTTAATTAAGGGGTTGTTTGTTTATATCTTAATAGTTCAGACCTCTTACTGGTTCAACACTTAATGGTTCAGACTGTTTGTTTCATGAGCAGATGTCTGATTGGTTCAGACATTTGGCTCTGAATGGTTAAGACCTCTAATCTGAACTGGTTAGACATTTGTCTCTGAATGCTTAAACATTATACATGCTCTTAATGGTTCAGACCACTTACTGGTTCAACACTTAATGGTTCAGACCTCTTACTGTTTCAGCACTTAACCATTCATATGTTGCCAAACAGCCTCTAATAATGTGTTATAATAAAATTATATTAACCGTTTGTCCCTGAGGAAAAAGACAAAATAACAATATTTTATTAGCCAAATATCAGCTGATTTCATTTTTAGACCAAAATGGCAATAAAAATGAAACCACATGAACCCAGATTTAAAATGTTTGAGCTTTGGACTAAAGTGGCAAAAGTGACCAAACCTCAAGGACCACACGGCTAAACCAAAGTCCCTTTGGTACTAAATGTTTAATTAGCTCAATTCGTAACAAACCTTACATATAAATTTACTTTATAAATTAATCTTTTCTTAACCATGGTATTAACAATAATTTTTCTATACTAATAAACAAAAATCTTTTTTGTACACGTGTCATTCTTTGTTAATTTCTCACCCTTATTTTTTTATTTATCTCTTTTATTAAATAATAATATTAAACATCAATTTAACTAAATCTATTTATCTCTTTTGTTTAATTGATATCTTTTTAAACTCTAAAATTTCAATCTTTTGGCAATTTAAGTCTAAAGTTTCAATCTTTGGTATTTTAAACCCTTTAATTAATTTGATTTTCCACTTCTAATTCAAAAGTTTTCATCTTTTGCAATTTAACCCTTTTATTTTTTTTTTACTTTCAACCCTTATTATCTCTTTTATTAAATAATAATATTACACATCAATTTAACTAAATCTATTTATCTCTTTTGTTTAATTTATATATTTTTAAACTCTAAAATTTCAATCTTTGGCAATTTAAGTCTAAAGTTTCAATCTTTGGTATTTTAAACCCTTTAATTAATTTGATTTTCCACTTCTAATTCAAAAGTTTTCATCTTTTGCAATTTAACCCTTTTAATGTTTTTTTTACTTTCAACCCAAAACTTTTCATCTTTTGCAATTTAATCTCAACATTTTTTTTACTTTCAACTTTAATCTCTTATATACTTTTCATCTTTTCTAATTAATTATAGATAACCATCCTACTAAATATTATTTCGTTTAATATCTTATGGATAATTATTATTTAGTTTAAATTTAATGTATACTTCTCATTTATAACATTACAAAATATTAGTTACTAGGTTATAAATTATATCTTAATAATTGAAACAAATATCGAGCATTTTCATAACGAGGGTGGAGGGCGCAATTTTCTTGCTTAACAAATAATTTATTTATTTAATATATTTAAAATACAAGAAGAATAATAACTACATTTATCATACTAATAAATTTATCAAAAAAACAACCATCCTTTTAAGATGCAACTCAAGTTTATATATTTAAATTTTAAAGTTATATAACTTAATAATTACCGATAATTTATACTTATCTAATTAATTTAAATATTATTTTGTAGCTATAGGCTAATTGCTATACGCCTAATCTAAACATTTCAACAATATTTTTAGAACTAATAAATTAAGACCACTGTTATTTAAATAAAACTTGGGTTCACGTCGTGAGAAAGTCGATGATACAGTTTGTCTTCTAATTAATGGTTCAAATGCTTTCATAATTATAAACTTGACAAACATCACAAGTTTTGATCATACATAAAACAAAATTTTGTTCGGATATCAGAAAAGTGTCTTAAAATATCGTTTTATAATTGTTAAATCTTCGTTATTAACTATTTGATATTTTATTTACTTAACCCGTGTAATACACGAGGTTATAACCTAGTTAAATAATCAAACAACACACACTTGAATCGAAAAAGATTCTATTTTTAATAAAATTTAAAATCCACCAACTCTTAAGAGTATAAAAAATCTTATTCATCCCTTAATAATGTATACAAAAATATATTTTAGTAACCTGGTGACATTTCTTTTATTTAAATAAATTTCGACTTCAACCATTTTTGGCAGCATATTCGGTGTATGAGAATCGACTAATATTTAACCACCCACACGTAATCATTGAAGTAAAATTACATGAAAATCTATACATATAACAAAAGAAACCATGTTAGGGACACATGACGTTTTATGAGGCAGTCTTAATTATTTTTCTAAATATTTATTATGGAAAGTCAATTGTTGATAATATTAAATTTAAAAAATAAAGTGAGATGTTACAATAAGTAAATAGTACCTCAAAGTTCCTTTTGTTAGAAAACACATCTTGATAATTAAATGTTTTAACGGATTACATTATTCGTGTAACACATGTGTTTATTCAAATCATGCAATACACGAGTTTTTAAAAGATGTAACTATTTTATTACTTAGTATATAGAATTATATTTATTCAACCCGTGTAATACACGGAGTTCTAACCTAGTAATAATATATTTGTATTAATCGTTTAATAGAACTTTAATATTATTGACATATTGCAAACATGTATACATGGGTCTACCATATCATCTTTACCGTTTTTGTAGTTAACATATCTAGTTCTTTACATTCTTAACTCATGGATTTCAAGCAAAAACAAAGGGTTAGGTGGCAAAGGATGGCGATGAGAATCTTACTTTCACAATGTGGTTAACACAAACACTAGACATAACCGCATTGCATATTGATGGGGTTTGGTCGACTTTCACACGGGTGGTTAAGGATTATGTATTTTCTTTTTTAGGGAGCCGTTGTTGGATGGACCGAAGCTTTTTGAGCATAATTTCGGATGGTGACACGTGGTTTATGGTGAGTCCTTTTACTTTGGTGGAAATTAAATTGGCGGTTTGGGATTGTGAAGGGGACCGGGCTCCAAGCCGGATAGGATAAATTTTAACTTTATAAAAAAGTGGTGGGATAAGTTGCAATATGATTTTCTAAATTTGTTCACATACTTCCATGAAAATGCCTTATGTCCTCTTTTGTGGCTCTTATCCTGAAAAAAAAAAAAAAAGATCACATGGGACTAAATGACTATCCCCGATTAGCTTGGTAGGGTGCATAAATAAGGTCATTTATAAGGTATTGGTGAATAGATTAAAACCGGTCATCCAAAGTCCAAACTCTAGTGTCGAAGGAGTAAACGACATTTCTCTCGGGGCGTAGTATATTGGATGGGGCTCTCATTTCAAATGAATAGATTCCATAGATGAAGCGAACTAAAAGGAATGGTATGATCTTTAATGTGGATATTGAAAAGGCATGTGATTCACTTTCTTGGGAATTTATTGAATCAATTTTAACTCAAATGACTTTTCATCAAAAGTGAAGGAGGTGGGTGATGAAGATTATTAGGGCGGCCCGTGCTTTGGTTCTAGTAGGGAATTTGTGTAAGATTCATGAGTTGTTGTGATGGCTGATTGTGGAATAGTAGGGAATAATCCAGACACCAATTGTGATGGATTAGTAACTATATAATCATGATCATTAAGAATACCATAGAGTTCCTTATATAACAACCCTAAACCGACATCCTCGTAATAATTTCCGACACCCTAAAAATATTTAAAATATCCCAATATATCCCTAAAAACACCCCATACGTGAAAACGGACCTCGAATACCTTAAATATTATTAAAAATAATTACAAATTAATATTTTGGGTTTGTCGCGGGCCGCATAGAACCTTTAAGGATCTTACGCGGGCCGCTAGAGATCAAAAGTGTGGCGCAGCCCGGTGCTGACACGTGTCCGACTCGTGTTGAACCTACTAGCTGACCCGGATCACCTATGCCGTTGACCAGAGTTGACGCGGGCCGCGTAAGCCTTTGCTTACGTTTACGCGGGCCGCGAGAAAGTGAGAATCAGGCCTTATAAATAGCATGCATCGGCCTTCAGTCGAAATTCGTTCAGAAATCTTTCTTTCTCTCAATTTTCTTACAGTAGGCATTATACACGGGTATAATACCCCCCTAAATAGCGAGATTCTGCTCCGTTGTAAGTATCATAACCCCTGGATACGTATTAGATACTCTGCCCGATTGATCTAGGGTTCCGTAACGGCTGTTATGGTTCTGCCCGACGTAGTCGTTGGAATGCCGTCTCGGGGAGGGTATTGCTAATGTTAAATGGGTTATTATACTAACACGTGTGCATTTGTGTAAATTATAGATTATTCCCAGGAAGTCCTTACTGAAAACCTAAGACAGCAATGTGAGTAATCTCCTTTTTGCAAACTGTTTTTACAAAACCTCACTTAATTAATTATATACTAAGCAGTTATTGAGTATTTGTAAGGATACAATTATCGTCGGTAAATTTGGGGTTTTGTATACAAAATTTGTTACTGCCTTGTGATGTGTGAAATATATATTAATTAAATTCAACAAGTTTTAAAAATTGGAAAAACTCGTAAACCACACACTACCGGCAAGTGTACCGGTCGTAAGTAGTAAAACAAGTAAGTCCGAGTATCGAACCGTGGACACAATCTAGCGACTCTTGATACTAAACCTCTATCGAGCCCTAGCCTAATAATTTGTTTGTTTGAAAGATTGGTTTTAACTAAATACTAAATAAGCAAATAAATAAACTCAGACAAAAAGAAAGCAGAAAACTTAGGAAACTGAAGGAAAACTCAAATGCTAGGAGAAAAACAGCTACCTAGGTCTAGAATCCTAACCGTAACTTACAACTCTCGGAATTGGATAATGGAATGGCTACCGGGTTCCTAAAAATACGACTAACTCAAGAAAATCCTATAAACTGCTAGATCACCTCCCGGTCTCACTAACACCTCTCGGACAATCCTAAAGTGGACGTGTAAATCACCGGTTACTAGATCAGATCACCTCCCGGTCTCACTTCACTAGGGAATGCTAAGGTACCCAAATGACTCGCTCACCTCCCGGTCTCGCTAATCACAACACACCCTAAAGTATGAAGGGGTAATCTAGGGTTGATGATAACAACTCAAATTTGCTAGGAACTAAGGAAATCAAGCTAGGTTCACCTCCCGGTCTCACCTTTACCTGTGACAACTGTGCTCTGTAATCGATGTACGATGTAAAACAATGTTGATTATTAATAAAACAATGTGCTTTGGTGTTATTATATGTGTTTTGGTATTATTTTGTGTGTATTTGTGTTTGGTGATTTTACAATTCGATTCGATTCCAATTTCAAGCTTTAAATCGCTCTCTGGAAGGTTATACGCGCACTGAGGCGTAAATATAACCAGTTTAATGCAACAAACACTCCGGAATAGTGACATAGGCTTAACATATCTTAAATAACCTCCACATAACTTAGAAATAAGTTCTGGATGGTTTGGTGTGTTAAAATCAACTTTGTTCGATCGCAGGGACTATTTGTGTCAAACTACGAAACTATACCGATTTTTGTAGTAACGAACACTCCGGAAATTGATCATAAGTTAAATATACGATAAATATCCTTTACATAGCTTAGAAATAGGCTTTGAAGGGTTCGGTATGCTAAAATAAACTTTATTGATCAATAGAGACTAAAAGCGTCAAAAGTGCATAAGTTTGCATTTTTGCGCATATCTTACGTCCTGAATATATCCGGACATCCAAAAATTTATGTAATCATTAAAATATTTTATTTTAGTGATTGGCATGATAAAATTCTATTCGTCGCTTAATTTGGATCGTTTTTGCGTTCGTTACGACTTCCGTCGTAATTAACCGAATAACGCAACCGTACGGCCAAACGAACCGACATCCGTGATGTCTTTGAGCATATTTTAAGTTCCCTATACTTTAATATCATTTTAGACCCTTGAAATGAGGTTAAAGGGGTTTAAAAGTGCCAAAAAAAAATCAAGTTTTACAAGTGCATGGATCATTTTTGAAAATTCTTGTAGATACATTGAACTTGGTCCATTTTTTTAGGCATCCATGGTATTTCAAAACAATGTGCCACACATGGATGGTTTTGATCCTTGTTTTGCAATACCATTTGATGGTTTTAAGTATTCCCATGGTTTTTAAAACCATGTGCCCACATGTAAGGTCTAGATCAAAGCACATTTTTCGACGAACGATCTTAACGGTACTTGAATTCCTATAAATACCCAAACCCATTTCACTCCCAAAGCACACTTGAATCTGATTTTTGCTCTCTAAGTTGAAGTTTATGCTTCATACCTGAGAGTAAATCGGATCAAGAGCTTGCGGGGACCTTTTGTAAGTATTCCTTCGTTCTTTTCGTTCATTTCCATCGTTAAAGTCAAACTGTGTTTGACTTTCTGCTTTGACCAGTTTATGGTCAACGCGAAGTTCGTTTGAACTTCATAACGTGAGCGTAATCACGATGGTTATAGTCCCTAGTGACTATACCTACTGATTACCACGTTATCTAGGCTCAGTGACGAGTCGTAGTTTCGGCCAAAATGCGTTTTCTCGCGTATTTTATAACCAAACTACTCTAGGATATCAAAACCGTTTGTTTTGATATCAAAACTTGTTTTCTAACTTAACTAAACATGTTTCGACATGTTTAGCTCGTCACTTGTTAGTTTAGTGCTTGTGTAGAGTCGTAAGTCAAGCGGACTAAACACCCGCTTAGACTTTCGAACACGACCCGTTTGGTCGATCATTAGGATCCGACCAAACATGTTTAGTGACCATAGTAGCATAGGGAATAACCTTTCGAGGTTATACCTTATGGTCACTTAGGTTTAATTAGTCGCATGATAGGTAGTTATATGCCTTTGGTAAATTACCAAAATACCCTTTTCATACATAATTGGTAATTAAGCATATGTAACCTAAACTTTTGACACGTAACTAATTATGTAACATAATTAAACATGTATGGGCATATAATACTTGTCATAGGACTAGTTAGACGTCTCGAACACGCTTTTGCGTGCACGACGCGTTAAAGTAGCGTAAGCTACCTTAATGGGTCGCGATGGGTCGAAAGCACTTAGGTTAGGTTCCGATTTAGGATGTAGGCTTTGTTAAACCATATCACATGAGTTCCAACACTCATTTGGTTTACAAGACCTCATTCTGTCCGATCTTCCGATTTAGGCGTCTATTGTTTGACTAGTGGTTCGATTACTAGGAGCTACTTGATTTCTCTGGTTTGCTCGAGTTTGTTGAAGTTCTATTTGATCGAGGATACTTTGCACTACATGTGAGTACATAGTTCCCCTATTTTACTGTTTTTAAATGTTTTGGGGTGATTCATATGTACGAAATGTTTTCAAAGTTTAAACGATGATTTCAAAAACGATTAAAACGATTTTAACTAAACTAAGAACGATTTCGATAAAGTGAACGAACTTGTTGGTTGTAGTTACATAACGAATGACATTCATTAGCATTGATCAAGCCGACTAGTATTAGGTTATGGTACCATAGGATCTGACAAATCCCGTTACTTTACTACACCCATGGTTATGTGTGGGGGTTGTGGGTAGCGACTGAATCTGATGTTTGTTAACTTACCCTTTGGTGGTTTGTTAATACGAGAACGAGTTGAACGATGGACGAGTCACAAAGGTTTGAATGTTGTTAACGAGACGACCATATATAAGTTTTCACAATTAAAACGATGCCGATTTAAACGATTTAGGAACGAGTAAACGATTTGAGAACGATTTGGAAACGATGTTAAACGATTTCGATAAACGATTGGTTTTTGGTTAAGTGTTTAGATAACAAGACGGGGGTAATGTGGTGAAAACATGGTAGATACGCCGTTGGTACTTCTTATATATAAGTGTTTTCATCATATTACATATCGTGGCGTTATTTAGTTCACTTGGGTAAACGATTTTGATACGATGTCACACAACGATGTTTTTCTAAGAGATATAAACTATACGAGTTTTTAACGAGTTTTTACAAGATGTTTTACAAGTTGGTTTCTAAAGCAAATGTTTTTGGGTTAAGAATCATGGCTACGAGGTTTTATAAACTATAACCCGCTTGATTTGAGTTGGTTAATTAAGTTGCAATATTATACTCTTTTCAAAACAAAGTTTTTAATAAAGTATTGCAACACTTAAACTAGCCATGAATTCGACACTCTTATAAAACCTATGTACTCGCCAGCATTTCTTTGTTGACTAAGTTTTTACATATGTTTCAGGTGTGGTTGAATGATGTGATTTTCTAGGATGCATGCGTCACATAGGATCTGGACGAGGCCTTAGTGACTTTAAAACTATGATAGTCGATATGAAACTTGTTGTTCTATGTGTTAAAACTATGTAATGTTTAATTATATCAATAAAACGAAGCACTTTTTGTATCCATGGTTGTGAAACGATATCTTCTGTTACAACACTCCCCGACGTTTCCGCCACGGTTTGTTGTCCTACGTGGTCGGGGTGTGACAGAAGAAAGTTGGTATCAGAGCCAATGGTTATAGGAAATTAGGTTATTAGTAATGCTTTGACCTAGACTATAACTTTTAGGACCCTAACACAAGTTTCTTGCGTTTAGATTTTAAAACAATACTGTCACCTACCCTTAGGTGATAACCACAATGAGAATGCTAAGTTCGAATCTGCTTTGAAAACTAATCATCTGTTCTAGGATGATTGATTACTAGCTTTTGAACCCTTCGTTATAAGGTTTCGAACCCTTTAAGTTTTCAAAATCTCGTCAAAGTTTGGGTCTAAATAGTGTGAACACGTGCAAACTGGAAGAGTGGGTGCCTGTACCCTGGGTCTTCTGTCTAAGGCTAGAGTGTTCGTACAAATCCGCAGTATCGGACCAGTCACTCTTACCTGGGAACTCTTAGGGTGAGTGTCCACTTATAGGCGAGCATGTCTTCAGCGATACATTAGTTTGACCCATTTACTTTGATTAGTCTCTGCGTGTCGTTTGTTTGTTCGAGGTAACGAACGAATGACCGCCTCTCTTGCGTTTTGTTGATGCCTCTTGTGTTTTTTCGAATTGTCGATCCCACTCATGGAGGAGCATTTAATCCAAATGCAAACGAGGCCCGAGCTGACCACCTCGTTGTCGATGGTACCTTTCTTGTCAATGGTACGTTTCTTGTTAACAATCGACCCGCATCTATTCTTTTTGATTCTGGTGCCGATAAAAGTTTTGTTTCGTTATCTTTTGAGCCTTTGCTTGCGATACCTAGAACTAAATTGAGGAAACCCTTGTCTGTCGAAGTTGCTAGTGGTAAACCTCTTGTTCTCGATTCTGTTATCCGTGATTGTCAGTTGAACCTTGATAACCATCTTTTTCCTATTGACCTCACACCGATGCAACTTGGGAGCTTCGATATTATCGTTGGAATGGATTGGTTAACCAAACACCACGCTGAGGTAGTTTGTTTCGATAAGATTTCTCGTATTCCTTTGTCTTCTGGCGATGTTCTGGAGATACGTGGTGAGAAGCCATCTGGCGGTTTGAAGCTTATGTCATGTACAAAGGCCCAAAGTTATTTGAGAAAAGGATATGTTGCTTTTCTAGCACATGTCACCGAGGAGAAAGACAAGAGTAAGAGTATTCAGGATATTCCGATTGTTCGGGATTATCCAGAGGTGTTTCCTGATAAACTGCCTGGTTTGCCTCCAGTTCATCAAGTTGAGTTTCATATCGACCTTGTACCCAATGCTAACCCAATTGCGAAAGCACCTTACCGTCTTGCACCATCAGAGATGCAAGAGTTATCGAAACAGCTTCAAGAGTTATCTGATAAAGGATTCATTCGTCCGAGCTTTTCACCTTGGGGAGCTCCTGTCCTCTTCGTGAAAAAGAAAGATGGGTCTTTTCGAATGTGTATCGATTATCGTGAGCTTAATAAGCTTACCATCAAGAATCGATATCCCCTACCTCGAATTAATGATCTCTTTGACCAGCTGCAAGGTGATTCATGTTTTTCTAAGATCGATCTGCGTTCTGGGTATCATCAACTTCGTGTTTTCGAAGAAGATATTCCCAAAACTGCTTTCTGCACGAGATATGGGCATTACGAGTTCACAGTCATGCCTTTTGGCTTGACGAATGCTCCAGCTATCTTTATGGACTTAATGAATAGGGTCTGTAAACCTTATTTAGACAAGTTCATTATCGTGTTCATCGATGATATTCTCATTTATTCGAAGACTCGAGCTGATCACGAGCAACACCTTCGCTTAACGTTGGAACTCCTTAAGAAGGAACAACTTTTCGCTAAATTCTCCAAGTGTGAATTCTGGCTTAAAGAAGTTCAGTTTCTGGGTCATATAGTCAACGAGCAGGGTATTCATGTGGATCCATCCAAGATTGTTGCTATTAAGGATTGGAGTACGCCAACGACACCTACAGAGATTCGATCTTTTCTTGGTCTTGCTGGTTATTATCGTCGATTCATTTCTAATTTCTCGAAGATTGCGGTTCCACTCACTGCTTTGACTCAGAAGAATAAGCCTCTTGAGTGGGGACCCAAACAAGAAGAAGCGTTCCAAACGCTGAACCAGAAGTTATGTAATGCTCCTGTTCTATCTCTGCCCGAGGGAAGCGATGATTTCGTTGTCTATTGCGATGCATCCAACTTAGGCCTTGGTTGCGTCCTCATGCAACGAGGTAAGGTTATAGCATATGCATCTAGACAGTTGAAAATCCACGAGAAGAACTATACGACTCATGATCTTGAGTTAGGAGCTGTGGTTTTCGCACTTAAAATCTGGAGACATTACCTCTATGGCACGAAGTGTGTGGTTTTCACAGACCACAAAAGTCTCCAGCATATTCTTAATCAGAAAGAGCTGAACATGAGGCAACGATGTTGGGTTGAACTCTTGAACGATTACGATTGCGAGATTCGCTACCATCCTGGTAAGGCGAATGTCGTGGCCGATGCGCTTAGTCGAAAAGAGCGAGTCAAGCTTCATTCTGTTCAAACACTATCTGATCTTCAAACTCGTGTTCTTCAAGCTCAGCAATCTTGTGTCTCACAAAATTTGATGGGTATGGAATTGCCACATCAGCTTGAGCTTAAACTCGAAGCAAAAGGCGATGGTTTGCTTTATTTCAAGGATCGTTTGTGGGTCCCGAAACAAGATGATCTTCGCGCCCTAGTGATGGATGAATCTCACAAGTCTCGATATTCTATCGATCCTGGTGCTGATAAGATGTACAAGGATCTTCGTACTAAGTTCTGGTGGCCTGGTATGAAGAAAGATGTTGCCTTGTATGTAGCGAAATGCCTAACTTGTCTTAAAGTCAAGGCTGAACATCAACGACCTTCTGGTTTGCTTGTACAACCAGAGATACCGGTTTGGAAGTGGGAGAGCCTTGCGATGGATCTCATCACTAAGTTACCGCGTACATCTAAAGGTCACGATGCTATTTGGGTTGTTATCGATCGATTAACGAAGTCAGCTCATTTTCTTCCGATTCGCGAGGATCTATCTGCTGATAAACTTGCAAAGATTTATGTTGATGAGATTATATCACGACATGGTGTTCCTTTGGATATCATTTCTGATCGTGATGCTCGATTTTCATCTCATTTCTGGAAGACCATGCAATCTGCTATGGGAACCGAACTAAATCTAAGCACTGCTTATCATCCCCAAACAGATGGACAATCCGAGAGGACAATTCAAACTTTGGAGGATATGCTTAGAGCATGCGTGATAGACTTTGGTGGTAATTGGGATTCTCATCTGCCAATGATCGAGTTCTCTTACAACAATAGTTATCATGCTAGCATCAATATGGCACCATTCGAAGCTCTCTACGGTCGAAAATGTCATTCACCTATCTGTTGGAACGAGACCGGTGAAGCTCAGCTTACTGGACCTGAGCTCGTTCTGGAAACAACAGATAAAATCAAGAAAATCCGCGATAATCTTGTGACAGCTCGAAGCCGTCAAAAGAGTTATGCGGATATGCGACGCAAGCCCTTGGAATTTCAAGTCGGAGACCGTGTCCTACTCAAGGTTTCACCTTGGAAAGGAGTCGTGAGATTTGGAAAGAAAGGAAAACTTGCACCTCGATATGTGGGACCATTTAAGATTGTGGAAAGAATTGGGAAGGTTGCTTATCGACTAGAGCTACCTCCAGAGCTTGGAAATATTCATCCGACTTTTCACGTGTCCAATCTGCGAATGTGTTTAGCTGACGCTGATCTTCACATACCTCTCGATGAGATCCAAATCGATGAAACGATGCACTTTGTCGAGAAACCCGTGGAGATAGTGGACCGTACTTTCAAGCAGTTGAAGAACAAACGGATTCATTTGGTTAAAGTTCGTTGGGAGTCCAAACGTGGCGCATAATTTACTTGGGAACATAAGGACCAAATGATGACCAAATATCCGCATTTGTTTTCACAAGCTTCCTCTAGTTAAAATTTCGGGACGAAATTTCCTGAAGTAGGGGAGACTGTGACAACTGTGCTATGTAATCGATATACGATGTATAACAATGTTGATTATTAATAAAACAATGTGCTTTGGTGTTATTATATGTGTTTTGGTATTATTTTGTGTGTATTTGTGTTTGGTGATTTTACAATTCGATTCGATTCCAATTTCAAGCTTTAAATCGTTTTCTGGAAGGTTATACGCGCACTGAGGCGTAAATATAACCAGTTTAATGCAACAAACACTCCGGAATAGTGACATAGGCTTAACATATCTTAAATAACCTCCACATAACTTAGAAATAAGTTCTGGATGGTTTGGTGTGTTAAAATCAACTTTGTTCGATCGCAGGGACTATTTGTGTCAAACTACGAAACTATACCGATTTTTGAAGTAACGAACACTCCGGAACTTGATCATAAGTTAAATATACCATAAATATCCTTTACATAGCTTAGAAATAGGCTTTGAAGGGTTCGGTATGCTAAAATAAACTTTATTGATCAATAGAGACTAAAAGCGTCAAAAGTGCATAAGTTTGCATTTTTGCGCATATCTTACGTCCTGAATATATCCTGACATCCAAAAATTTATGTAATCATTAAAATATTTTATTTTAGTGATTGGCATGATAAAATTCTATTCGTCGCTTAATTTGGATCGTTTTTGCGTTCGTTACGACTTCCGTCGTAATTAACCGAATAACGCAACCGTACGGCCAAACGAACCGACATCCGTGATGTCTTTGAGCATATTTTAAGTTCCCTATACTTTAATATCATTTTAGACCCTTGAAATGAGGTTAAAGGGGTTTAAAAGTGCCAAAAAAAATCAAGTTTTACAAGTGCATGGACCATTTTTGAAAATTCTTGTAGATACATTGAACTTGGTCCATTTTTTTAGGCATCCATGGTATTTCAAAACAATGTGCCACACATGGATGGTTTTGATCCTTGTTTTGCAATACCATTTGATGGTTTTAAGTATTCCCATGGTTTTTAAAACCATGTGCCCACATGTAAGGTCTAGATCAAAGCACATTTTTCGACGAACGATCTTAACGGTACTTGAATTCCTATAAATACCCAAACCCATTTAACTCCCAAAGCACACTTGAATCTGATTTTTGCTCTCTAAGTTGAAGTTTATGCTTCATACCTGAGAGTAAATCGGATCAAGAGCTTGCGGGGACCTTTTGTAAGTATTCCTTCGTTCTTTTCGTTCATTTCTATCGTTAAAGTCAAACTGTGTTTGACTTTCTGCTTTGACCAGTTTATGGTCAACGCGAAGTTCGTTTGAACTTCATAACGTGAGCGTAATCACGATGGTTATAGTCCCTAGTGACTATACCTACTGATTACCACGTTATCTAGGCTCAGTGACGAGTCGTAGTTTCGGCCAAAATGCGTTTTCTCGCGTATTTTATAACCAAACTACTCTAGGATATCAAAACCGTTTGTTTTGATATCAAAACTTGTTTTCTAACTTAACTAAACATGTTTCGACATGTTTAGCTCGTCACTTGTTAGTTTAGTGCTTGTGTAGAGTCGTAAGTCAAGCGGACTAAACACCCGCTTAGACTTTCGAACACGACCCGTTTGGTCGATCATTAGGATCCGACCAAACATGTTTAGTGACCATAGTAGCATAGGGAATAACCTTTCGAGGTTATACCTTATGGTCACTTAGGTTTAATTAGTCGCATGATAGGTAGTTATATGCCTTTGGTAAATTACCAAAATACCCTTTTCATACATAATTGGTAATTAAGCATATGTAACCTAAACTTTTGACACGTAACTAATTATGTAACATAATTAAACATGTATGGGCATATAATACTTGTCATAGGACTAGTTAGACGTCTCGAACGCGCTTTTGCGTGCACGACGCGTTAAAGTAGCGTAAGCTACCTTAATGGGTCGCGATGGGTCGAAAGCACTTAGGTTAGGTTCCGATTTAGGATGTAGGCTTTGTTAAACCATATCACATGAGTTCCAACACTCATTTGGTTTACAAGACCTCATTCTGTCCGATCTTCCGATTTAGGCGTCTATTGTTTGACTAGTGGTTCGATTACTAGGAGCTACTTGATTTCTCTGGTTTGCTCGAGTTTGTTGAAGTTCTATTTGATCGAGGATACTTTGCACTACATGTGAGTACATAGTTCCCCTATTTTACTGTTTTTAAATGTTTTGGGGTGATTCATATGTACGAAATGTTTTCAAAGTTTAAACGATGATTTCAAAAACGATTAAAACGATTTTAACTAAACTAAGAACGATTTCGATAAAGTGAACGAACTTGTTGGTTGTAGTTACATAACGAATGACATTCATTAGCATTGATCAAGCCGACCACTATTAGGTTATGGTACCATAGGATCTGACAAATCCCGTTACTTTACTACACCCATGGTTATGTGTGGGGGTTGTGGGTAGCGACTGAATCTGATGTTTGTTAACTTACCCTTTGGTGGTTTGTTAATACGAGAACGAGTTGAACGATGGACGAGTCACAAAGGTTTGAATGTTGTTAACGAGACGACCATATATAAGTTTTCACAATTAAAACGATGACGATTTAAACGATTTGGGAACGAGTAAACGATTTGAGAATGATTTGGAAACGATGTTAAACGATTTCGATAAATGATTGGTTTTTGGTTAAGTGTTTAGATAACGAGACGGGGGTAATGTGGTGAAAACATGGTAGATACGCCGTCGGTACTTCTTATATATAAGTGTTTTCATCATATTACATATCGTGGCGTTATTTAGTTCACTTGGGTAAACGATTTTGATACGATGTCACACAACGATGTTTTTCTAAGAGATATAAACTATACGAGTTTTTAACGAGTTTTTACAAGATGTTTTACAAGTTGGTTTCTAAAGCAAATGTTTTTGGGTTAAGAATCATGGCTACGAGGTTTTATAAACTATAACCCGCTTGATTTGAGTTGGTTAATTAAGTTGCAATATTATACTCTTTTCAAAACAAAGTTTTTAATAAAGTATTGCAACACTTAAACTAGCCATGAATTCGACACTCCTATAAAACCTATGTACTCGCCAGCATTTCTTTGTTGACTAAGTTTTTACATATGTTTCAGGTGTGGTTGAATGATGTGATTTTCTAGGATGCATGCGTCACATAGGATCTGGACGAGGCCTTAGTGACTTTAAAACTATGATAGTCGATATGAAACTTGTTGTTCTATGTATTAAAACTATGTAATGTTTAATTATATCAATAAAACGAAGCACTTTTTGTATCCATGGTTGTGAAACGATATCTTCTGTTACAACACTCCCCGACGTTTCCGCCACGGTTTGTTGTCCTACGTGGTCGGGGTGTGACATTACCAAAAACCCAAGAACTAGACAAATTGACACTCTATCTCCTCCCGGTCTCAAGAGTGGCAAAACACTAATTTCAAAGACTCACAAGGTTGCTTATAGGGTTATCTAAGACAAGAAACCTCTAGATTATACCACTAATACAAAGTCTATAGAAAATCACGTGTAACCCTAGATCTGAAACTACCAAAGTAACAAATGTAGAGAAAACGCAAAGCAACAATCAAGTAAACCGATTACTATAAGCATTCATACGCATTATCATCAACAACACAAAGATATTTTACCAAAACATTAAACCAAAAATTATATTATCCAAAACCGAAAGTTATAAGTCACAAAATATTCATCAATACGACCTAGGTAGCATAAAAGTTTAGCTACTCATGTTCAAAAACGAAACAAGCATAGATTCTAAGTTCAACATAACAAAAAACATGTCCAAACAATTTATCAAAACTAGGTTCAACATGAAAGCTATGAAGAAACTATAAAAATATACGTGTAAAATCGAACCCGTAGCGTCTCTAGCTTTAATCTTTGACCTCCTAGCTTTTTCTTTTTTCTTTCTTGCGTGCCTTCTGCCGTCAACTGTCCTGCTCTCCTTTTGTGCCTCTGATGTCTTCTGCCGTATGTTGTCTGTTCCTAATTGCCGCCAAGATCCCCCTCTATATAATTCGTTTAGCCGTAGGGTTTTTTTTCCTTTTTGCGATGTGTATATACAAGTTCAGCCATAACAATTTAACTCTGACTCAAATCCCTAAGTTTCTCGATTCTGGCCCATCATGCTCCATTGATGGCATCATTGTGTAATTATAATATTTCATTAAGGGCAAACTTGGTATTTTGTGTGTATAATAAAGCCTCACAATAAAGAGCAGCTACATTCATCGTTTTGCATTTATGATTCCTTCAAATTTTTTTTGATCACCTACGATGCATATAAACAAATATCAAATAAATTTCTTATCATGAAATTAATAGCATTCAACAATTCACTAAAGCACAATTATGACTTTGTTTTCATTAGAATTCTACCACACTTTTCTTTAAACCTCTAAAAATTCTATTATGAAACAAATAGGAGTGAAATTTAATAAAAATTTACTCTAAAGTTACTCAAAAGTGTAGGAAATATTATACAAAAATGTGTATATTTTAGAGCTTATCAAATATCCCTACACTTTACCTTTTGCTTGTCCCTAAGCAAAATCCCAAGCACCATGTCCAACTTAAACACTTAACAATAACGCAAGTCTCAAACAAATTATAACGCGAACTACGAAATCATCAAACACATCGGTTTCGCAAGGCTTACAACGTTCAAAATGCTGACAAATCATAATATTTAAATGAAAACGGGCCTACCTAATCAAGTTTTTCTTACCTTCAATCAATCAACTATGCAATGTCAATACCACTCACAATGTCACTCATCTCTCGGCTAATATATATATGAAATTTCAAGTGAACTCTCAAGACCGAACTATGCAACATACTATCATAAGCTTGTACGTCAATCAGATCTCCACCTAAATGTTAGAATTTAACACGGATCAAGAGGGCTTTATTGGGTAGGTAAGGGCTAAAGGTAGGGTTTTTTTTTTTTTTTTTTTTTTTTTTTTTTTTTTTTTTTTTTTAGGAATAAGTGGCTAAACACATAATCACATGATAAACCGGATAAGCACGAAACAAATACTAACATAATGGTCATTTTGACCCACAACTTTATTCTTTTTTTTTTCTGTTTCTTCTTCTTTCTTTTTTTTTTCTTTTTCTCGTTTTGTTTTTTCTTTTTCATTTTCAAGATAAAGATAACAATAACATAACATGATCCGGCTATCAAATTAACAATGGGTAACAAACGAATGGTTTCAGGCTCAAAGTGGTGTCTAAAGGTAATGGCGAAACGGGTCAAACACATAGGCTACACAAATAGGGTGATCCTAATGCCTCTATCACATCCATGCCAAATACTAACCGAAGGTCTCAAACTGTATCAAAACGCACAAGTTCTAAAGTGATGCAACAAGTCGGTAAACACACATGAAACGAAAATAGTGATCATATATATATATGAAACATATAAAGGCTCAAATCTCACTATCATGTGGAATATAAAGGCTACCGATATTGACAATGCACAACTAATTAACTCTCCGGCTCCATCCACTATCCTAGGCATCCCAAAACCTTTTACTCCCAAAAACCAATTCAGTCAACCTACTATCCCGCAACTTAAAGAAACATGCGCTCTCGACTCGTAAATTCGACAATTAAACCGCTTTTGACCGACGTTTTGAAAAGGTTTTTGTTTTCTATGCGCTAAAGGATCGGGACTCGCAACAAACTCACTCTTTTTTTTCGATTTTTTAAAAAAAAAAAATTTTGAATTTTTTTTTTTTTGGATTTTTCATTTTTTTTTTGGATTTTTTTTCGACTCAAATCTAGCTAAAAAGACGTAGTCTCCCATCCCCACACTTAAAATTACATTGTCCCCAATGTAGGATGAAAGACAACTAAAAATAAATAAGAAATAAAACCTAATATAATATACAAAAATAAAAAGATAACGAGTTGGAAAGGACTTAGCTGGTTAGGATAAAAATCAGTGCCAGCTGCGCGTGTCATCAATCCGAACCCGTACACGATTGTATAGCATTTCCGTCGCAATCGTATCCAAAACCAATATACTGGGGCTGCCCTTTACAATATAGTATAAGCTCGAAATCGCCGTCCGAATGGAGATTGAGTACGGACGGTATCCTCCAAACCTGCACAAACAAAACAAAGCAAACCCAAGCATAATATTGACTCTAAACAAAAACTGACTCAAGACTGACTCAATAATGAAATGAATATATATATATATACAAAACTCTACAACAAATATACCTACACCTCACGTGCTAACCTTTGGGGAATCAAACTGTCATCCCCTGTGTCTCGTCAGCTCCCTCGGATGGATCGAGATAAATCGTTTCGTCCTCTCGATGATCTAACGTCCCTCCAAAGTAGTGCTTAAGACGGTGACCGTTCACCTTCCAAGCACGTCCATCGTCCGCCTCGATCTCTACCGTCCCATACGGGAATACCTCTCTAATCACAAACGGACCGGACCATCGGGATTTTAACTTACCCGGGAATAACCTCAATCGCGAATTATAAAGCAAGACACGATCCCCACACTTAAACTCTTTCACCTTTTTCAAGTGGCGATCGTGTAATTGCTTTGTCTTCTCTTTGTAAGCCCATGATTTCTCATACGCTTCGTCACGTAACTCCTCCAACTCATGTATCTGGAGAAACCGTTTCTTACCTGCGACGTCCATATCAAGATTTACCTTTCGCAAGGCCCAATACGCCCGGTGCTCCAACTTAACCGGCAAATGACATGCTTTCCCATAAATCATCCTAAAGGGTGTGGTCCCAATAGGTGTCTTATATGCAGTGCGGAAAGCCCAGAGTGCGTCATCTAAATTGTCGGCCCAATCAATGCGACTCTGTCCGACAGTCTTCTCCAGGATAAGCTTAATGCCACGATTGGCATTCTCCACCTGTCCACTCGTCTGAGGGTGATAGGCAGTCGAGAGCCGATGGGTGACCCCATAGCGTTTCAACACCTTCTCCATCTGCGAGTTACAGAAATGGGTGCCACGATCACTAATGATGGCCTTAGGAGTGCCGAACCTAGCAAACAACTTTCTTAGAAACTTCACTACAACCCTAGCACTATTAGTGGCCAAAGCTTTCGCCTCTACCCACTTAGACACATAATCGATAGCTACAAGGATGTAACGACTCCCACGTGACATGGGGAAGGGTCCCACGAAATCGATGCCCCAGATATCAAAAATCTCAACCACCTGGATGGGGTTTTGGGGCATCTCATTCCGGGATGAGATGTTGCCGGCTCTCTGGCAAGCATCACAACTACGAACAAACTCGTGGGCGTCCCTAAAGATGGTGGGCCAATAAAACCCCGAATCAAACACTCGCTTAGCGGTATACGCTCCCCCAAAGTGGCCACCAGCGGGCCCCAAATGACAATGCTCAAGAATACTACGAGTCTCGGGTGTAGTCACACACCTCCTAACCATCTGATCCGCACCTATCCTAAACAAATAAGGATCCTCCCATATGTAGAATTTAAGGTCGGCAAAGAATTTCTTCTTCTGCTGGTATGGTATCTCGTGTGGAAGCTCTCCTGTGGACAGGTAGTTCGCAAAATCTGCGAACCAGGGATAGCCCTCCTCCTGGGCCCTCACATACATCAACATCTCATGGGGGAAGGAATCGCCTATTGTCCCCCCGCTAGACGGCTCACTCTCTGAATTCTCAAGCCTAGATAGGTGGTCAGCAGCCACGTTCTCTGCTCCCTTCTTATCCCTAATCTCTATGTCGAACTCCTGGAGCAAGAGAATCCACCTAATCAACCTGGGTTTCGCGTCCTTCTTCGCGAACAAGTACCTAAGTGCAGCGTGATCGGTAAAAATAATGGTCTTAGAAAGCACTAAGTAGGACCGAAACTTGTCACATACGAACACGACTGCTAACAACTCCTTCTCAGTCGTGGTGTAATTCTCCTGAGCATCGTTTAGGGTCTTGCTAGCATAATAGATGGGATGAAAATGCTTCTCCCTACGCTGCCCTAAGACGGCTCCAACAGCAGAATCACTAGCGTCACACATGACTTCAAACGGAAGGCTCCAATCGGGAGCCACAAGGATGGGAGCAGTAACAAGCCTCTCCTTCAACAACTCAAAGGCCCTAGTGCATTCGGCATCAAAAACAAATGGCCTGTCCTTCTCCAACAATTGGGTCATGGGTCTAGCTATCTTAGAGAAGTCACGAATAAAGCGGCGATAGAATCCTGCGTGACCTAAGAAGCTCCTAATAGATTTCACAGAAGTAGGCGGTGGGAGTTTAGAAATCGTATCAATCTTGGCCTGATCCACCTCAAGCCCCGCGTGTGAAATCTTGTGACCTAACACAATCCCCTCACGAACCATAAAATGACACTTCTCCCAATTAAGCATCAGGTTCGTCTCCTCACAACGAGCTAGCACTCGATCTAGATTACGCAGACACGAATCGAAGGAACTCCCAAAAACAGAAAAGTCGTCCATGAAAACCTCCATGGAGTCCTCGATAAGCTCGTGAAAGATGGCCACCATACAGCACTGAAAAGTAGCCGGAGCATTACATAGTCCAAACGGCATGCGTCGGTACGCAAAGGTGCCATAGGGGTATGTAAAGGTGGTTTTCTCCTGATCCTCCGGTGCGATGGGAATCTGGAAATAACCGGAAAACCCGTCAAGGAAGCAATAGAATTGCTGCCCCGACAGTCGCTCAAGCATCTGATCAATAAACGGCAAGGGAAAGTGATCCTTGCGGGTGGCATCATTGAGTCTGCGGTAGTCAATGCAGACTCTCCATCCGGTGACTGTCCTGGTGGGTATCAGTTCATTCTTCTCGTTCACCACCACAGTCATACCCCCTTCTTGGGAACTACCTGGACAGGGCTAACCCATGCAGAATCAGAGATCAGGTAAATCAGGCCGGCGTCGAGCAGCTTCAACACCTCCTTCTTCACCACATCTTGCATATTGGGATTCAGCCTCCTCTGCGGCTGTACCACCGGTCTATACTCCTCCTCCATAAGAATTTTGTGGGTGCAAAAGGAAGGGTTAATACCCTTGATATCTACTAACTTCCAGGAAATAGCATGCCTGTGCGCCCTCAAAACAACCATCAGTCTCTCCTTCTCCTCCTCCGTCAAACTCGATGAAATAATGACGGCAACTGAGATCCCTCGCTAAGGAATGCATACTCCAACTGAGATGGCAGTTCCTTCAGCTCTAGAGGCGGGGGTATCTCCCTTGATGGTTTCTCCTCAGGAGTCTTTCTCTCTAACACTTCAAACACCTCAGAAACCTTAGAACATTCGGATCCTATGGATGGCTCGCTGGATGGTAATGGTGAATCCTGCTCTAGGTCGAACTCGGTCAACTCAATGCCCTCGACATCTACCCCTAACATTTGGGTCTCTATAGACTCTCTACCGCAAACCTCACCAAGAAAGCTACCCACATGTGACATAAGAGTGTCTATAAAGTAAAGAGTGTCGTCATGCTGCGGCGTATGCTTCATCGAATGCTGGATGTCAAAGGTGACCGCATCATCGTCGACGCGGAGAGTGAGCTTACCATCAAGAACATCAATAACGGCTCGGGCAGTGGCAAGGAATGGACATCCTAAAATGAGCGGGACTCTAGAATCCTCGTCCATATCAAGAATGACAAAATCCACCGGAAAAACGAACTTGTCAACCTTGACAAGCATATTCACTATGATACCACTTGGAAACTTCACAGATCGATCTGCGAGCTGAAGACTCATGCGCGTAGGAGATGGCTCGCCTAGATTGAGCTTAGCGAAAATGGAGTAAGGCATGAGGTTAATGCTAGCTCCTAGGTCGGCCAGCGCATGGCTGACAGTAAGATCTCCGATCAGACACGGAATGGTGAAACTCCCTGGATCAGTCATCTTCTTAGGAAGCTTGTTCTGCACGACTGCAGAACACTCCTCACTAAGAGTGACACTAGACAACTCCTCTAGTTTCTTCTTGTTTGTGAGAAGATCCTTTAGGAACTTGGCGTACTTAGGCATTTTAGATAGAGCCTCAATGAAAGGAAGGTTCACATGGAGTTTTTTCAGCATCTCCAAGAACCGTGAATACTGCTCAGAATTGCTCTTAGCTAAAAGCCTACCAGGGTAAGGAGCTGTGGGTTTATAGACTCTAAGTGGCTCCTTCTCCTTCTTCTTCTCTCCCGAAGACTTGCTGGATTGTGTTGTACTTGCTGGGCGCAGCCTAGGGTGCACATCGCCAGCAGGAGTCTCCATCTCAATCTCCTCATCAACCGGTTCCTCGACCTCATCGACCGGCTTCTCTACTTCTACCCCTCTACCACTCCTAGTAGTCACTGCCTTTGCAGTAGCGTTTGGGTTAGTCTGGGTGCTACTAGGGAATGTACCTACTGGCCTCTCAGTCATCCTGTTGGCAATCTCTCCTACGGTCCTCTCTAAACTCTTTATGGTGGACCCCTGATTCCTAAACATGAGCTCAAACTCTTGATTTTTCTTGACCTGCTCCTGATGTCTAGCCTCACCCTGCATCACTATCGACTCTAGGAGTTTATTCGCCCTACTCTGACTCTCCTCATTCCTCTTCAAAAACTCGCTCAGCTCAGATTTAGACTCTCCACTGTTCTGTCCATCAGCAAGGGTCTGAAACAGACTCTGGCGAGGCTGGAATCCAGGGGGATTCCTGCCCTGCCAGTTCGAGGTTTGGCGTGACTGCCATCCAGAGTTGTAACCCTGGCCTCGTCCCTGGTTCTGGACAAAACTCAACTCCTCCTCAGATCCTACCGGGCAATCTACCGTCTCATGCCCACCTCTACACACCTCACACTTAGAGCTAATCTTAACCTGAATGTCCTTGACCATCTTTGTCAAGGATTCAACCTGGGCAGCTAAAGCTACGCTAGAATCTACCATATGAATACCCCTAGAGGCAGCAGTAACGCCCTCGAAGCCTGGCTCGGTATAAGTACTGGTGGCTAGATCCTTCATCATCTCAAGACACTCAGCAGCAGTCTTGGTCTTCATCATGTTGCCTCCTGCTGTGGAGTCAAGCAGTCTCTTAGTCGCTTCAGAAACTCCATTATAGAATTTCTCCACGACTCTCCACTCCTCAAGCCCATGGTGAGGGCACTTGTTCAGCAGCGCCTTAAACCTATCCCAAGTCTCGTAGAAAGACTCCCCTGGCTGCTCAGTGAATGCATAGATGAGATTTCTAAGACGAGCGGTTTTTGCAGGTGGGAAGTATTTCTGTAAGAATTTAGATTGAAGATCATTCCAAGTGGTGATTGCTCCCTGTGGGAGGGAGTCCAACCAGATAGCAGCCTGATCAGTGAGTGAGAATGGAAACTAACGAAGGTGAATGGCCTCCTCAGTAACGCCCGTAAGGCGGAAAGTACTACAGACCCTACCGAATCTAGTCAGATGAGCATGTGGGTCCTCATCTCGTAAACCATGGAACTGGACCGAATGGGTAATGATGTTGATCAAGGTGGGTGGGATGGTCCAGTTGTTCGCCTCTACAGCAGGAAGTGTGATGCTCGAGCGAACAGTGGTGGGAGCAACACTAATGTGATCAGCAACGGTCCTACGATCAGCCATAACTACAGAAAAGACAAGATCAGAACGAAGTACCTGTGGCTGGCGTAGACGACGATGGAACTCGCGTTCGGGTTCAGAGAATGGTGAATTATCAGGTGGTCCCGAGGAACGTGTGTGCATACACTGAAAAGCAAGTATAAAATGGTACGAATCACAAACAAGCTAGCTAAACAAGTAGGCACACAGAACTAGCAAGTATCCTAAGAAAGCAAACAACTATTTTTTTTTTGCTTTTTATTATTTTTTTATTTTTTTAACTAAGAAATAAAACAAACAACTAATCTAAGAAAGCAGTAAAATGGCTAAATCCCCGACTCGGGTCGTCCTCAAAAGCGCACTGTGTCCCCGGCAACGGCACCAAAAACTTGATGTGTGAAATATATATTAATTAAATTCAACAAGTTTTAAAAATTGGAAAAACCCGTAAACCACACACTACCGGCAAGTGTACCGGTCGTAAGTAGTAAAACAAGTAAGTCCGAGTATCGAACCGTGGACACAATCTAGCGACTCTTGATACTAAACCTCTATCGAGCCCTAGCCTAATAATTTGTTTGTTTGAAAGATTGGTTTTAACTAAATACTAAATAAGCAAATAAATAAACTCAGACAAAAAGAAAGCAGAAAACTTAGGAAACTGAAGGAAAACTCAAATGCTAGGAGAAAAACAGCTACCTAGGTCTAGAATCCTACCCGTAACTTACAACTCTCGGAATTGGATAATGGAATGGCTACCGGGTTCCTAAAAATACGACTAACTCAAGAAAATCCTATAAACTGCTAGATCACCTCCCGGTCTCACTAACACCTCTCGGACAATCCTAAAGTGGACGTGTAAATCACCGGTTACTAGATCAGATCACCTCCCGGTCTCACTTCACTAGGGAATGCTAAGGTACCCAAATGACTCGCTCACCTCCCGGTCTCGCTAATCACAACACACCCTAAAGTATGAAGGGGTAATCTAGGGTTGATGATAACAACTCAAATTTGCTAGGAACTAAGGAAATCAAGCTAGGTTCACCTCCCGGTCTCACCTTTACCCAAAACCCAAGAACTAGACAAATTGACACTCTATCTCCTTCCGGTCTCAAGAGTGGCAAAACACTAATTTCAAAGACTCACAAGGTTGCTTATAGGGTTATCTAAGACAAGAAACCTCTAGATTATACCACTAACACAAAGTCTATGGAAAATCACGTGTAACCCTAGATCTGAAACTACCAAAGTAACAAATGTAGAGAAAACGCAAAGCAACAATCAAGTAAACCGATTACTATAAGCATTCATACGCATTATCATCAACAACACAAAGATATTTTACCAAAACATTAAACCAAAAATTATATTATCCAAAACCGAAAGTTATAAGTCACAAAATATTCATCAATACGACCTAGGTAGCATAAAAGTTTAGCTACTCATGTTCAAAAACGAAACAAGCATAGATTCTAAGTTCAACATAACAAAAAACATGTTCACACAATTTATCAAAACTAGGTTCAACATGAAAGCTATGAAGAAGCTATAAAAATATGCGTGTAAAATCGAACCCGTAGCGTCTCTAGCTTTAATCTTTGACCTCCTAGCTTTTTCTTTTTTCTTTCTTGCGTGCCTTCTGCCGTCAACTGTCCTGCTCTCCTTTTGTGCCTCTGATGTCTTCTGCCGTATGTTGTCTGTTCCTAATTGCCGCCAAGATCCCCCTCTATATAATTCGTTTAGCCGTAGGGTTTTTTTCCTTTTTGCGATGTGTATATACAAGTTCAGCCATAACAATTTAACTTGGACTCAAATCCCTAAGTTTCTCGATTCTGGCCCATCATGCTCCATTGATGGCATCATTGTGTAATTATAATATTTCATTAAGGGCAAACTTGGTATTTTGTGTGTATAATAAAGCCTCACAATAAAGAGCAGCTACATTCATCGTTTTGCATTTATGATTCCTTCAAATTTTTTTTGATCACCTACGATGCATATAAACAAATATCAAATAAATTTCTTATCATGAAATTAATAGCATTCAACAATTCACTAAAGCACAATTATGACTTTGTTTTCATTAGAATTCTACCACACTTTTCTTTAAACCTCTAAAAATTCTATTATGAAACAAATAGGAGTGAAATTTAATAAAAATTTACTCTAAAGTTACTCAAAAGTGTAGGAAATATTATACAAAAATATGTATATTTTAGAGCTTATCACCTCGCGAGGAGTAACATGACCATAAGTCGGAACGACAGTACCGTGGGTGTTAATTGATATGACTTGGAAACAAATGTAATTGTGGAATCACCCTCAATACTGTACAATGGTTTTTATCGAAACTTGATTGAACTGGGATTCACTCACCAGTATTTCCCACTGACAAAATATTTTTAAACGTGTTTCAGGTAACAAAATAGGAAAGCCAAATAGAAGCCAGCTGAACAGCACTGAAGGCTTGGAAAAGTGGCAATAAAGTTACCTAAAATGTATAGGTGTTTTTATTAAATAAAAATAGGATTTATTCCTATGAAAAAGTGTGTACTGAAAACTTGGGTTTTATCATGTGTTTAATATTATGAAAGTGTGGTATTTTACTCTGATAAAATATTTCCTAACTACGGTCCTGATGTAAATTCCGCTGCCAAATTAGACAAATACAGGATACCACCGAAACTGGTCGCGGCCGCCCGTTCCTGTCTTTGTATAGGGGGACGGGGGTTGCGACAGAAGGTGATATCAAAGCTAAGCCACTGATTTAGCCACAGAAGTGTTCTGCTAATACCAAAATTCAAAGTGTTAGGAAATAAATTACGGAAATACGTGCATAATTGTATTTTCTTGTTATGTGTTATTTGACTATTTGTTAGTTTACAGTATGAGCGACCAAGGACCATCTGACGCGTACCGTCAATTGTCTGGTTCGCCTAGAAGCGAAGGTGCCTCTTCTCAGCCTGCCCTCTCAGGGTACTCTGCTGATACGGAAGAAGGAATATTCGTATTTAAGGCTCAATCTGAAGAGCCATTTCCTCAGAAAAAGAGGGGATGGTTCAGTAGGGGAGCACACGAGCGTAGAAAGCGTATGAAAAAGTTACAAGACCAGAGAGCACTAGCCGCAGCTAAAAGAGAAACCGATGCTTATGCCCAGGATATGCTTAATAGGGGTATAGCCAATATTCACATTTTAGCAACCACTGCAGTTGACCCAAACTTGGAGCAAATGTTAGCACCCCAACCCTAACCACAACCACCAATTCCTGACCAACCGATGGAGATAGATCCTCTAGATCCCTATTACGATAATGACGTATTACGATAATGACGTATTCATTAGGGAGATTCTAGAAAATCCTTACCCATACCAGGCCCCTACACCCCCTACCAGGAACCCGCACCCCAGATTTCAAACCCAGTCCTAGAACCTGCACCCCCAATGAGTGCAGAAAACGTACAAGAGCTTAGGACATTTGGTGAAGAAATCTTATAAAATAGTGAACGGATGCGACAGGTGGGAGATCGACTCGTTTGGAAGTACGACGAGCGCAATATCTATTTCTGGAAGAATCCATATCCTTAGAAGTGATGGTGGAGAAAGTTATAATAATCATATAATATAATAATATATGATATGTGTTGGTGCATACGTCTGTCGACTTCGTCTTGTATTGACTCTTGCATCGTTCATGGCACGAAGATCGAGAAAACAAGACAAAAAGTTAATTCCGCTTGAAGAGCTAATTCCTTGAAGGGGCATCAAGTAATTCCGTGCGGAATTAGTAATTCCGCTTGTAATGATGTAATTCCGTTTGAGATGTATTTTCGTTTGAGCATGTTCAAACGGAATTAGGTTGCCTATATATATGTGTAGTTCAGTTTCATTTGAAACGGAACTAGGAAGGGGCTTTCCGACGGCGAAGCTCTGTCGAAGTGTCTACAGGCTGTAAATTGTTATCTGATCAATAAACAAGACAGTTTAAGTGAATATCTTGCTGAATCACACACAATATGTCGGTTTCCGCCTTTCATATTATGTAGAACGCCTCTGATCGAATCGTTTCGGGTCCGTACACGATCCTACAAGTGGTATCAGAGCTCAGGAGGAGGAGTTCTACCGATTTCAGCTTGATTTCATCTTATTTTCTAACTTCTATACATTCTTTTCTCAATTAAACAAGTTTTGATAGTTAAAATGGCCTAAATTTTTCACATCATAAGCGTAATTGTGTTTTAATCAATCCTTGAAAGAATTGGACCTTAATTCGATCTAAAACTGATAAAATTGTAATTCCGTTTGAAAAGTTGAATCGAAATGATGACGTACGCATAATTCCGTTTGAAATTGTACACTAATTCCGCATGGAATTACATCGTTTTGTCTAGTTTCGTTTGAGATTGCATCTAATTCCGCCCGTAATTAGAATTCCGTTTGAGTTAGTTCGAACGAAATTACAATTTCGTTTCAAAGTGTGTAATTCCGTTTGAATTGGAGCCTAATTCCACGCGGAATTAAATTCCGTTTGGCAAGTACAAACGAAATTCCTAATTTCGTTTGAAGACCTTAATCTCGTTTGAATCTTAATTCCGTTTGAAGTTGATTGTGCAGGTAAATCTCGTTTGAAGGTAATTTCGCTTGGAAGTGATTTCGTTTGAAGGACATAATCTCGTTTGAAAGTGTCAGTTTGTGAAATTCTTTACCGAATCATGGAAGAAGAGTTCTACAACGCGTTTGCTACATCTCCGACTAGTCCAGCTTCCATTGCTCAAAACATGAACTTGGAAAACGAAACTGGAACTTTGCAAAAACCCCCGAAACTTATGGGAATTGAAGAGTACCATGGCTGGAAAAATCGTTTTGAGAACTGGGTTCAGGCAAACCATCTGAGAGCTTGGGAAAGCATTGAAACAAAGTATGTTAGACCACAGACTGCTTTGAAAGTTGATAAAATCATCTAAGAATTTACAGACAAAGAGAGAGATAGTTATAAAGGAGAGGAAATGATGATTAGTCTTCTACAACAAGCTGTCAAAGAGGATATTTTTATTTTGCTTCAGCATGATGGTAGTGCTTATTCAATATGGGAGGCACTTGAGAAGAAATTCGAAGGAAGTACAGAAATGCTCAATAGCAAAAAAAATCATTATTGAAGAAAGAATTTGAGTTGTTTACTAGTATGCCAGGTGAATCTACAAAGACTCTCATTGAGAGATATTGTCCTCTTGTGCGTACCATGTCTCAGTTGAAAATTACTAAAACTCCAGCAGAATGGGTTGAAAAGTTAGCTGACGCATTACCGCAGAAAGAATGGGGTACTTATCTTATGATCTTAAAGAATTCTGGAGAGTTTAGTAGATTGTCAATTGGACAGTTTATTGAAAAGTGTTGATACATGGAATGTCTGTTGACTGCGTCTACAAAAAGTCTGAAGTCAAGATTGATCTATAGGGGTTCAAAGTGTAAATACTATGATAGATTGATGTAGGATCGCTTTTATGTCATTTGTCTTAAGTAAACCGCTTATAGGGCATTACTCTGGATCGCTTATGTGACAGGTGATCTGGATCGCTTATTTGGACTGTCACATAAGCGGCCCTGGTTCTCTATATATAGGTCAGAGCGGTTCATATGTTGTAATAGTGTATGTGTGTGCTACGGTGCTGAAACTCTGCCAAATTTTCATCAGAAAGAAATAGAAAGATAAGGAATTGAAAGGATAAGCTGTTGTAACTTCATTTACGTTGATTCCGCCTTCGTACATGAAGATGAACTACTTCGACTGACTTTTAGGGTCATAGAACGGTCCAACAAGTGGTATCAGAGCTCAGGACGAGGAGTTCATACTACGACAACATAGATCTGCAGAAATCTCTCTTTTCTACTCACTTTCTCTCATAATTTTTCAGTTTCTAGTGGTTCCAACGGTCAAAATTATCTGAAATTCGAGTATAACGTGTAAAACACACTATTAACAAACCCTAGAAAGAATCAGGTGAAAATACGAACTAAAAATGGTAAAAACTGGTTAAAAATAGTCGATCGCTTTTTCGGACAATTGGATCGCTTATTTGGACCTAAACTGTCTGGATCGCTCAAAATTCACCTTTAGGATCGCTCTTTTGGACAATTTTGCTCTCAGGATCGCTCGAACGGACTTTCTTGGACCGCTCGAACGATCACATCTGGACCGCTCATACGAAATTTGCTGAACCGCTCGAACGATCATTCTTGGATCGCTCGAACGATCATACTCGGATCGCTCATTCAAACATATTTGTGACTCGCTCAAAAGAACATTGTTTTCTGGTCCGCGTATTTGAACATTTTTGGATTCGATTTTCTGTCAAGCTGTACAAACAAGATCGCTTTTGTGGTTCTGTTATTTTTTTTTAATCAAAGCTTTTCTAAGTGTTGTCTGATTTTGCAGGTACGTTCACGATGGATGATATGTTCTTGAATCCATTTAGTGATATGTACGCATTCACGGGAAGTTCAGGAAACAACGATTCGACATCGAACAATACGAACGAGAATCAACCAAAAGAGAAAAAGAAAGAAGCTTGGGAGTCCGAAAGTGCATTTGGAACGTTTAACAAACCTCCTAAGTTGATGGCTATAGAAGATTACAGTAGGTGGGCAACAAAGTTTGAAGATTGGTTGATGGCATTCGCCTTTCCAAGCTGGAAAAGTATGAAAACTGGATATGCTAATGGAAAGAAGAATGGCGAAGCATTGAGATCAGCTGAAGAAATTGAAGGTTTTGTCGCCGAGCAAAAGTGTGTGGCATTATTGTTTCAATCGGTGTGGGAAGATATCATTTCGTTGATAGACTACTCCAATGCTAAAGATTTATGGGATAAACTCAAGAAAAAGTGTATAGGGAGTAATGAGATTATAAACAATAAGACGAAACTGCTTAAAAAAGAGTTTGACATGTTTAGTTGTCTTAAGAATGAATCGGTGAGCAAAATGATTGAACGGTTCGGTCATCTAAAGCTGGAGCTTGCACGACATGACATCACTTATCCAAAGGAAGAACTTGTTGACAAGTTATTTGATTCATTACCTGATGATATGGATTGGAGGTATTATGCGTTGATGTTAAAGAACACTATTGCTCCAGAAAATCTGACTCCAGATGTGGTGATTGAAAGACTTAAGAGTCATGAGTTAGAGTTGAAAAAGACGTATAAAGTCAATCACTCATCCTATCAGCAGAATCTGGATCTGTATTATCCAAAAAGCTTGATTCCGAAAGCTACCTCTCCGAAAACTGCATTTTCTGCTGAGAATGTTTCTTCAGCAAACAAAGAAAGTCAAAGCAGTTCAAGCAGCGGAAGCCACAGTGGTTATCACAGTGGATCTACGTCTTCTGCAAATCATTCTGATGCGAAGTTTTCTTGTAACATTGCGATAGATCTAAAGAACGCACAGAATTTTGATGAAGAGTCGGCCAAGCAAAAAATGGTTTTTCTGGCATCTGTGCTAGAGTCCTATGAAGGTTTGGTGGCTGGTAAGATCAGGAATACAAATCTGACAAAAGAAGACTACGATCAGATAGACCCCAAAGAAATGGAGCTTATTGACATTCGTTGGGCAATGGCAAGTGCTGTTCGACGTGCTCAACGTTTCATGGAAATTACTGGGAGAAAAACGATTGGTGGTCCGTCCACAAAGTTGGGGTTCGACAAATCAAAGGTGACATGCTTCAAGTGTAAGCATAAGGGTCACTTCAAACGGGAATGTAGAAATGCGTATGCTGATGAGTCAGAGAATCCATTTCAAGACGACTACTACAAAAAGGCAATCTACCATCAGAATAAATCTGAGCCGCCTAGATTGAAGCAGTCTGATGATAACAGAGATAAATCAAGGGCTTTGGCAGTGATTTATGATGACGAGGGGTACGATTGGAGTAAAGAAGTGTTACCGGAAGAAGATGCGGTTGGTTACGCATTCATGGCAAATGATGATGAACCAATTCCATGGAAAGAAGATAGAACAGAAGAGCAAAAGTATTGTTATCGAAAGATGATTGCTGAAAACAGAATTTTGAGAATCTCTCGTGTTTATCTGGAAGCAAGACGAGCAAATAGATGGGATCCAGATAGGGAATGTTATCTTGATTGTTATGGAAACATTGCGATTGATGACAGCACACTTGATATGGAAGCTATAATCAAGGAGATTAAAGAAGATGATGAGTATTGGCAGCACAAGTGGTGGGGAACACCAACGTCAAAGATGATTGAAGAAGAAAAAGAGAAAGAGAGAAAGGAGAAAGAAGAGAAAGAGAGGAAAGAAAAAGAAGAGATTGAGAAAGTAAAGAAGGTTGATACTGGTTTGATCGATACTACATAGGAATTGACAGTTGAGAACCTGGGAAATATGGCTGACAAGGTGCTAGCTGCAAAAGCACTTGAGGTAGATCCTGTTTCTGTTACTGAGTCAAAGGATCAGGTCAGTCAAAATGTGTCAATGAATGTGTCAGGTAACAAAATAGATGGAAATGCTGATTGCAAAAATTGCACTAAACAATGCAATTTTTGTAGCACTGTCACGTACCTGAACAGTGAGAAAATTAAGAATCTGACAACGAAGGTTAGAAATGTTGAGGATCAGATTCTCAGTCGTGACAGAACAGTAAAAGCTTCAACTGAACGAATCAAAGAATTAACAACTCAAATTGAAAATGATAAAACTGAACAAGAGAAAATTAAATGTGAAAATGAAAAGTTAATTCTTGAGAATCGACAAATTTCTGAAAAGTTTGAAAAATTAAAAAGCATTGTCAAAGATAGTGATGATCGAAATGGTAAAACGTATAAAGAAAATGAACATCTGAGAGCGGTTTTGAGATTAAAAGAAGAATCAATTAACAAACAACTGGATGAAATTGCTAAACTAAAACTTAAAGTTCAAGAAATTGAAATTGAAAATGAAAGAATTCAGTTAAAATTAAACAGCTATAACTCAGCTAGCTTTGTTTTGCAGCATATTGTTCCCAAACCTATAGGGAAAAACAAAGCTGGTGAGGATGTGTTTTCTGATGGAACGGGTGTAGGGTTTCACAAAGTTCCACCGCCAATTTTAGACAACTACACGAAAAAGCAGTCTAGTTTGGTGGAAATTGAGGAAGAAAGTGATGTTACACTTCCTGAGAACATTGATGTCACGTTCACGTCTTCCAATGAAGAGGGTGTCCAAAATGATGTGGTGAAAAGTGTAATAGACAAAGTGCTTAAGCCGAATTGTGACACTTCTGAGGAGGATGGGTGTTTTCTAGATAAATACATTCCGAAGCAAAAGTCCAAAAACAACTTACATGATGAATCTGATCTTGTCATGTACAAGATGTCGGGATCGGATAAGTTGTTTTCGGATTCTGAGTTTCCATTAGAGAATGTTAATTTGAACAAATTGACAAATGTTTTCAAATTGGTCGAAGTCGAGTTGTCAACAGTGAACGATCTGAGTCGAAAGAAAGAGAGGGTTTACAACAAGAAAACTGTTTATCCACCACGTTTTTACAATAACAACAGAAACAACTGGTCGGGTGGTTATCAGGGGGGTAAACCATATCAGAATAGAAATGTTTCAAACAAGAGGTTTGTCGAAAAGAAAAAGTTTGTGAACAGTTCAAGTTCACTTGCTGATGAAGAAAAGGAAATTTTTACAAAATCAAACAAAGAATTTTTTGAGAAGAGAGCTTCACCGGCTCAGTCTGAAGGCACGAGTAGGGTAGCTGATACTCGTACTTGTTTTAGATGTGAACAGGTTGGTCATATTGCACGAAAGTGTACATATGTGAAGCCTAAGACTGAAGCTGTGAAGGTTCAACAAAAGAAAGTTGATGTGAAGGGTAAAACACCGATGTATGTTGAGAAGAAAGTTGTTGGGAAGAAAAATGTTCAAATTGACAACTTGACAGTAAAAACTGAACCCGTAAAGAAATTGGTAAATCAAAATGATAAATTTTATAAGAGGGTTGCAGTAGCTCAACAGGTGTGGAAACCTAAAATTGAACCTAAAGTTGAGAAGAAAGTTTCAACTTCTGAGGTGAAAAAGGCTGAAGAATCAATTACGGTTGATTATGATGCACAATTTCCACCTCTTAAGTCTAAGAATTTCAAAATTCAAATTGCTAAAGTCACGGTTACACCTAAGGCGGATGAGGCCTGGGTGGACACCATGTTTGACTAAAACAGTTTGAATTGCCGGAGCTTCCTGGATTGCGAAGCATGAATCGGCATCTTTCTTGAAGTTGTTTTAAATGATGATTTGTTATGTGCAGGATCTTCCAAAACTTGTATCCAGGTGGATAATGGATAGTGGAGCGTCAAGGCATATGACAGGGAAAACCGCATTGCTGTATGATGTGAATGATATTAATGGTGGTTATGTGGGTTTTGCGGGTAATCAAGGAGGCAGGATCATAGGTGAAGGAACATTATCAAATGGCATTATCACGTTTGAGAGAGTTAACTACATCGCTGAGCTGGAGAACAACCTACTGAGTATCTCCCAGATCTGTGACAGGATGTATACTACTCATTTCACCGACAAAGAATGTTTGATCTTGAAACCGGGATTTGTGATACCTGAAGAGTGGATCATCATGCGGGCACCAAGAGTCAACGATCTGTACGTGTTGGACATGAGCGTTGCTACTACAACCACGGGTCAGGCTCATTGTTTTGTGTCCGGAGCAACGGAAAAAGAGTCAAGGTTATGGCACAGAAAGATGGGGCATATTCACCTAAGGAAAATGAATCACTTAGTGCATAACGACTTGGTCACTGGAGTGAATATTAAAGGTTTTCATCTGGAAGGGGAGTGCATAAGCTGTGTCAAAGGCAAACAAAAGAAAAAGTCACATCCTACAAAACAAGTCAATTCAGTTTCGAGACCTTTGGAAAGACTTCACATGGATTTGTTTGGTCCAGTGAATGTCAAGAGTATAACAGGAGATTCCTACTGTTTGGTCGTGACTGATGACTACTCCAGATTTTCGTGGGTCATGTTTTTGAAATCGAAAGACGAAACCTTTGATAGTTTGATAGTATTGTTTAAGAAAATTGAGAATCTGTACCAGAGACCAATTTGTAGAATTCGGAGTGACAATGGTACTGAGTTCAAAAACAGTAAGATGGAGGAATACTGTGATGAAAGAGGTATACTGCATGAGTTTAGTGCTCCGTATACTCCTCAGCAAAATGGAGTTGCAGAACGCAAGAACCGGACGCTAATAGAGACAGCTAGAACGATGCTTGCAGATTCCAAGTTACCAATTAATTTCTGGGCTGAAGCTGTTTCTGCTGCATGCTATACTCTCAATAGAGTTCTTACTGTGAAGAAGTTCAACAAGACGTGTTTTGAGCTAATCAATAAACGCAAGCCGAATTTGAAGTATCTAGAACCGTTTGGGTCACCCTGTACGGTGATAGAGCCTAATGGCAAGTTTGGTTCAAAGAACTTTGAAGGAATATTTGTTGGATATTCAGGTCCTACACGGCGTGTCTTTGTTCCAAGTGAAAAGCGTATTATTGAAGCAGCGAATGTTGAATGTCAGGGTTACACTATGCCGCCACAGAATCCTGGTGATTCATGGCGTTATCATTATGACAAACTTTGGGAATCGTTTGACATGAGAGAAGAATCAGAGGAAGAGGAAGATTTCTTTGATGAGCTGGATATTTTACGAGAGTATGAATCGTCGCTCAGGTTTCCAGCAGAGTATTCTAGAAGACCTCGGGAGACTTCAAATGATGATGAAGCAGGTCCTAGTAACGCTGGTGAACATGATGATGAAGTTGCTCCTGGTAATCAGTCGGAGGTGAATGATGATCAAGAAACTGAAAATATGCCAGTTTTTGACCATGGTGATTCAGACGTTGAGGGGGAGCAGATCCAGTTGTCAAGTCAAACAAACCAAGTTGGTGAACAAGATGCAGAGCAGAATGTTACTAATCTGGAGGGAAATGTAGAAGTTCCAAGCGAAGTGATGCCGCGAACTCTTTCTTATCATCCAGAGGAGTTGATAATAGGAGAATTGCAATCGGGCGTTCGAACGAGACGTCAAATTGACCAGGGCTTAACATGTTTTTATACTACAGTAGCACCTTTACAAACTGAATTTTCATTAAGTTGCTTTATTTCGCAGGTTGAACCAAGGACTTACAAAGAGGCGCTTACTGAAGACTCTTGGGTCATAGCGATGCAAGAAGAGTTAGGACAGTTTGAGAAGTTAGGTGTGTGGAAGTTAGTTGATTTACCTGATGGTCAAAGGAAAATCAATACAAAATGGGTTTTCAAATGTAAGAGGGACGACAGAGGAGTGGTTGTAAGGAACAAAGCTCGAATCGTTGTTCAGGGCTTTAGTCAACAGGAGGGGATTGATTTTACCGAAGTCTATGCTCCTGTCGCACGACTAGAGGCTATCAGAATTTTCCTAGCATTTGCGTCTTGGAAGAATTTCAAAGTATTTCAGTTAGATGTTAAATCAGCGTTTCTTTATGGGAAGGTCAAAGAGGAGGTTTATGTTGGTCAGCCGCCGGGCTTTACTGACCCAATCCACAAGAACAAAGTTTATCTGCTGGACAAAGCGTTGTATGGTCTACATCAGGCGCCGAGAGCCTGGTACGAGACTTTGTCTCAACACCTACTCGCTAACCAGTTCATACGTGGAAAAGTGGATGCCACTCTCTTCACTAAAGTCGTTGATGGTCATCTTCTGATAGTACAAATTTATGTAGACGATATAATTTTTGGGTCAACAAATGAGAAATTATGCAAAGATTTCGAACAGGTGATGAAGCAGAAATTTGAAATGTCTTCAATGGGGGAGATGAAATTCTTTCTGGGATTACAAGTTGAACAACTTCCTGAGGGAATTTTCATTCATCAAACGAAGTACGTGCATGATATTCTGGAGAAATTTGGAATGTCAAGTTCTACTCCAGCTGCTACCCCACTTGCGACTAATCATGGGATTCACCCAGATCTCACCGGAGACAGGGTTGATGAGACACTTTATCGATCCATGATAGGTTCTTTGATGTACCTAACTGCTTCACGTCCTGACATCATATACCCAACGTGCCTCGCAGCAAGATTTCAGTCTAACCCGAGAGAATCGCACATGATTATCGTTAAGAGGATTTTACGTTACTTGAAAGGCACGCCCACATTGGGGTTGTGGTATCCTCGCAAAGGCGATTTTACACTCGAAGGGTTTTCCGATTCAGATTTCGGATGCTGCAAAATCAACGCGAAATCAACAACTGCAGGATGCCAGTTCTTTGGTTCCAGATTGGTTACCTGGCAGTGTAAGAAACAAACGTCTGTGGCGTTATCTACATGTGAAGCGGAGTATGTGTCTGCTAGCAGTTGCTGCTCTCAGATCCTGTGGATACAGCAACAGATGCGCGACTACGGTTTGCAGTTTCTTAACACACCTCTGTTTGTTGATAATGAGGCCGCAATTAATATAACTAAAAATCCAGTACATCACGCTAAAACTAAACATATCGAGATTCGTCATCACTTTATTCGCGATTGCTTCGAGAAAAAGTTGATACGAATTGAGAAAATCAACACTGACGAACAAAAAGCTGATTTGCATACCAAAGCTTTTGATAAAAATCGGTTTCAATATTTGTTAAAACTTAATGGTATGAAATTGCTTTCGGTGTCGGATGGGGTTGTGAGCGTTGATGAGAGTACTGTTGCGGATGAAGATGAGAAACAATCTGCGATGGTTTGTCGATTTTTTACTTGTTTTGGTATTTAGGGGGAGATAGATAGTTAGGTGTACATAGTTTATTTTCAGAAAATACAAAAACAGTAAAAATGCAAAAATCCAAAAACATGATAAAATTGTAAAAGAGCTTGTGTATATAGGGAAAATGATAGTACATCAGCGAGACTAGTACAGTATGCTAAAGATTTGGAAAGACAAAATGAGTTAAACAGTCTCACTAACGATGTGTCGATAGGTTTTCGTACATTTAGTAGATTTATTCGGGATATAAATCTAAAATTTCAAACTTGTGAAATTCGTGGGGAACACTACTTGGATATATAGGTAACCCCTGAAATCTCGTTTGAAAGGTCTCGTATTCTGATATACTAGGCGTTTGTACTCTATAATGTCTGGGGTATTATTCCGGGACTTCTGTTGAACGGTGGTTCTGACCTAGTCCCTGGCTAATACTTTCACCAAAATGTTTGAAATATAGCATAAAGCCCTCAGCTGATTAGACAATAAAATTGATAATCAGTTGTTGTAGCTAAAAAGATTCTCTAAAGGGAACACACTGCAAAGTCGAAACTGATATCTCTCTGCTGAACGGAAGTTCTGACCTGAGATCCCTCAGTTCTCGCATACCCTAATTTATGTACAGACATCATTGTAGTATTCCTGCCTGTAAGACTGAATATTGGGATTCTGGATACGGGAGTATATTCAAGAGGCGGGACACATGAATTGATCTATGTTATTAAAACACTTAAACAATATCCTGAATAGATTGAAGTTTGTGTGAAAATTTAAGATGGATCAGTATATCGACAATCGAGGTGAATTGTTTAAGTCTGAGTATGTAATATAGCTTAACGGTACTTGTAATTTGTCTGAAAAGCTGATATGATTCCCTGACACGCTCGCCAAAAATAATTCGTGTAAATAGTTTATTTTCTGCAATTTAAGTTTTCTATTATTTCATTTCTTAGTTTAGATCATTTTAAAATCCAAAAAGATTTTATTTCTGCTTTATTTTAGACAAACCAGAGTGGAAAGTTGTTTGTCGGAGTCTAGCAAGATGAAGCAGATGCAGGAGACTCTGAGCTGAAGTTCGAGGAGAGCTTACATTGTTGAAAATGTGTTTGTTTTCAAAGTTACAAACAAGTTCATTAAGTTGATACTTGTTATTTTCAGAAAATTGGAAAATTGTTTTACTAAATCAGTTTGTTTCGTCAAAAGATCAACCAGGGTCATTAATTTGAACTTGGTAGATTAATCAAGTATTCAGGGTCATTAAATTGAACTTGAAAACTTGAGTGGAGTTCTAAAAGCTGATTGAATTAGTGTTTATTGTTTGAAAAGATAGATTGTAATGTTATTGGTTGAGTAACAGGTTTGGACAATATTTCCCAACGGAGGCAAACTGCAAAAGCTTGAACCAGATATCTCAAGATTCCAGCATACTGAGAGGGGGAGTCTGTGAGAGGGGGAGTCTGGATCAACAGCTAATGGGAAGTATGGAGACAGTTCTAGAACCTGTGAAGAATGCTGGTGAAGATAGACAAAGTTTGTGAAAAGACAAAGACTGAAGACTATGGATCCGAAGATGCTAAAAGACTACGTCAACATCCAAGGGGGAGTCTGTTGATACATGGAATGTCTGTTGACTGCGTCTACAAAAAGTCTGAAGTCAAGATTGATCTATAGGGGTTCAAAGTGTAAATACTATGATAGATTGATGTAGGATCGCTTTTATGTCATTTGTCTTAAGTAGACCCCTTATAGGGCATTACTCTGGATCGCTTATGTGACAGGTGATCTGGATCGCTTATTTGGACTGTCACATAAGCGGCCCTGGTTCTCTATATATAGGTCAGAGCGGTTCATATGTTGTAATAGTGTATGTGTGTGCTACGGTGCTGAAACTCTGCCAAATTTTCATCAGAAAGCAATAGAAAGATAAGGAATTGAAAGGATAAGCTGTTGTAACTTCATTTACGTTGATTCCGCCTTCGTACATGAAGATGAACTACTTCGACTGACTTTTAGGGTCATAGAACGGTCCAACAAAAAGCTTGAGGGACAGGATCTTGAACAGCAAAAGATTGCCAGAATGAACAGCTCGAGCAATCAACAAGACATCAAATTATACTATAAAGGAAATGTTCAAACTATTGAAGCAAGTTCTAAGATACAAACTGCCTTCAGTGCAGAAAATTCATCTGGATCAGTCAGTCAAAGTTCAATCAACACTAGTGGATTTTCAAATGTCAATCCTCCAAGTGTTCAAAGTTCAACTGTGGGTAATGGACATATGATTCAGTGCAATGTTGCGTTACATCTTCAAAATGGTCAGAATTTTTCTGAAGAAGTTGTTAAAAGTCATATGGCATTACTGGTTACTGCTTTGGAATCTTATGAAGGATTGATTGCGGGAAGAATTGGTAATCCTATGCTAACCAAGGAAGATTACGACCAGATCGATGCAGAGGGATTGGAGCTTATGGATATTAAGTGGAGTTTAGCAAGTGTTCTGAGGAGAGCTGAGAAATTCAAAATGATTACAGGAAGAAATGATTTCTTAGATACAAATATCTATACTTTAGGTTTTGATAAATCTGAAGTTACTTGTTTTCGATGCAGGGAGAAAGGAGATTTTAAGCGAGAATGTAAAAATCAAGAAGCAAGTGGAGCAAAGAATCCGTTTGGTGGCCATGATTACTATTGGAAGGCTATATATCAACAAATCGCTCATCAACCGCATCAACAAAAGGAACCACAAACTGCACATGCTAGAATGATCGAAGATGCAAATAAGAAAGCTTATTATGGTATCATTGATCAAGATGATAAGAAAATGGCTGCAGGATTTAGCTGGGATAGGTATGTGGATGAGAATAGGGAGTTTAAAGCGTTCATTGCTCAAATTGTTCAAAAGCCAGAATTGATGAAAGAATGGATAGCAGTGTTAACTGATGAAGAGAAAAGTCAAGATGAAGAATTTGTTACTTCTGAAAATAGCTCAACAGATACTAGTGATGATGATGAAGAAATTGAACATATAAACATAGTAAAAACTCATTTATCTTCTGACAGTTTTGAAATTTATTTTGCAGATAAACTGAAGAAACTTAAAGAGAGAAAAGCTGCAAAAGAAATGAAAGAAGTTAAGGTTGTTGAGAAGATAGTTGAAGTGGAGAAGGTAGTTGAAGTCGAGAAGATTGTGGAGATTGAAAAGATGGTTGAAGTCACAAAACCTTGTCTTACATGTTTGGAACCTTGCAAACAATGTGAAGATAAAGATGAAAGGTTTAGTAAGCTTGAAAAGTTGAAAGAGAAGTTGTTGTTTGATGTCAAGAATGTGAAAGAGTCGTACGATGTATTGAACAAACTTGTGAATAGTTTGCAGAAGACAAACTCTGAAAGAGAAGATGCTTTGACGATGATGAATGCAACAATGATGTCTAAGCAGAAAGAGATTAGTTTCTACATTGAAGAGTGTGCGAAATTGAAGCAAGAGTTGGAAAGTGAAAAAGTTGAAAATGAAAGAATCAGACGATTACTGAAAAGTTATTCAAGTTCTGATTACTTAATTGACAGAATTTATCCAACTGTTGCAGGTTTTGAAGTGTTTGATGACAAGAAGCCAAAGAAAAAGGATACTGGTAAGAAACAGAGTGTCAGTTATAACAAGTGTCCGCCTCCGATTTGGGAAGGGTATTCGCCTAGAAAACCAAATGAGGAACAAGTAAAAAAGGCAATCAATATAAAGTTAGAGTTCAAGATAATCGATGAGTTGCCAGACAATATTGATATCACATTCACAGTGTCCGACACAGATCATGAGTGTGAATTAATAAAGATGGTCGATCAGGTGTTGGATAAGGATGAGGAGTCAGAGTCACAGTCCGAGTTCGGGAGTTCGGGTTCGTCTGTCAAGAGTTCAAAGTCGTCGAGAAAACGGGTGTATAGTAAAGAATTTTTGTTGTCAAAATCCAATTTGAATAATGAAACATTTGAAGTTGCATATACTTTGAATGATTCGGACAAATTATATTTTGATAAAGAATTTACAATAAGAGGTGTTAAACCAGAAATGATCAAAAAGGTTTTCAAACTGACAGAAATTAATATTTCTGAAATAAGAGATGTAAATCTTTCTGGAAAACCTAAGCCGTACACCTCAAGAATCAAACAAAAATTAAACAAGAAAATGGGTTACAGTTATGGTTCAGGTTATCTAAAGAAACTAAACCATAACGGTAATTTCAAAAAGAAAGGATTGGGTTTTATTCCATCAGAAAATTATAAAAATGAGAAAATTTCTAAAAATACAAAATTTGTGTCAGGTACATCTGCTGAGGATGAAAAGAAGAGCTCATTCTGGAGACAGTCAAATCAGGAATTTCTTGCTGAAAAGAAGAAAACTGAAGCTCATCAGAGAAAAGAGACAAGAACCTGTTACAGATGTCAAGAAGTTGGTCACATCGCTTGGAACTGTCCTAAAGCAACCAACACAAAACAGGGAGTCTCAGAAAAACTCAAAGAAATAGTTGTTGATAAAACCGAACCACCAACTGAAAAATTTAAATTGTTTAAAAATTCAACATATGAAGTTGGTGAGTGTTCGAAAAGGTTTTACAAGAGAAGGGGAAATCTTGACAAACAAGCTTGGGTTGTTAAGAAATCAGATATAAAACTTGGCAATGAATCTGATTCCACAAAATTAGAGGAGCCACATGTTAAAAATGATGAAAACTCAGTTCCACCTTTGGATGATGTTCATTTTCCACCATTGCGAGCTGAGAATTTAAAATCAAAATTGGAAAAGTTGAAATATCAAATCAATTTTATTCTGAAAAGAACGAATTTGATGTTGAAAAAGCTTTTAATGGAAATGTAAAGAAGATTTTTGGGAAAATGATCGAGGGGAAGGTTACAGGAGTTAAAGATTTTTATAAATCTAAGAAGGCAACTTACACCCCAACTGCAGATGAGTTGGTTACACCCAAGGCTGGTCAGGCTTGGGTGTCTGTGTTTTTTACTTGAAAACCTGACTTGCTGGAGCTCTCAAATTTGTAATCGTGGAGCAGGAATCGACATCATTCTCGACAAAGTTTGTTTTTGTGAATGAATCTTAAGATTGTTAAAATTTTTACAGGTTGTGGCAAGTTCACAATGCCGGAGCTCCCAAGTTTGTAATCGTGGAGCAGGAATCGGCATTATACTTGAAAATTTGATTTTGAGAAAGAATCTTAAAATTGTTAATTTTTACAGGTTATGGACTATGCCGGAACTCCCAGGTTGGTAAGTGAGGAGTAGGTATCGGCATTTTTCTTAAGAAATTCATTTATGAGATATTTCGATATTCAAGATTAATCAGGTACATTAAATTGTACTTGATTTATCTTTCCTACAAGTGGTAAATGGTTATTCTTACAAGTGGTTAAAGAAGAACAATATGATGAACCCCTAACCTACAAGGGGTTTATAAAATCAACAAACTTATTTTCCGGAAAAATCATTTTGATTAAAACAAACTTAAGTGTTTTGAAATCATAATGAGAAAATAGTTTGTTGTCAGGGGAAGTTCTGATTGTTTACGCCAAGTGGATGGCAAATTGATGTGATTCGATATTCAATTGTCAATTTTATTGTACAGTTTGTTTTCAATTTTTCTTTAAATGTGTTTGAATTTTAGGGGGAGTAAGAAATTTCAGGAAATCCAAAAACATTAGAAAACTTGAAAATTCCAAAAACATGATAAAATTCAAAAAGGCAAAAACATTGAAAAATTTTTAAAATGAGTTTTGTTGTATAAAAGAGGAAATGATAGTACATCAGTGGACTATCACAACACACTAAAGTTTTGGAAAGTCAAAAAGTGTTAAATGATCTCACTGATGATGTGTCAGTAGATTTTTACTCATTCAGTAGATTGTTTTATAGATATAAACATAAATATAAATGCTTACTTATCTCGTGGGGAACATCTCTCGGATATATGGGTAACCCCCGAAATCTTGTTTGAAAGATTTTCTGTTTCTGACACACTAGGTCTTTGTGCGTGGTGATATCTGGGGTATTATACCTGGACTTCTGATTTTTCGGAAGCAATAGCCTAGTCCCCGTATAATACTTTGCATAAGCTTTAATCTTAAAGCCAACCCTCTGCTAAAAAAATTGAGAAAATATCGAAAGATATGTATCAATGGCAGTTGAAGAAAAGATCCCCAAACGGGACACACCTAAAGTCGAACCGTCATCTCTCTGCTGAACGGAAGTTCTGACCTGAGCTCTCACGGTTTCGCATTTACCCGTTTACAGATATCACTAGTGTACACTCACCTGTAAGACTGAATATAAAAATCTGGATACGGGAGTATATTCTGAGGTGGGACACGCGAATAAGTCAGGTAATTAAAGCATTAATCTCGTATCTCGAAACAGTTGAACTTTGTGTAGAAATTTAACTGATAATCTAGGTGAATCATTTAGAACTTAAAATGTCTAAAGCTTAACGGTGTTGGTGATTTGTCTCATAAACTGATATGATCCTCTTACACAAACTCACAAAAAAGATTGTATGTAAATATTTCTTTACAGCATTTCATTTAAACTCAAAAATCCCAAAAAGTTTTTAAGTGTGTTTTATCATAAATTCTGAAAAATTCAAAAAGATTTTCGACAACTGATGTTGAAGAGCTGATTTTCGAATTTCCAAGTGCTAAACATGATGATCAATTTGAGGGGGAGTCAGTTTAATCTAAAAAAGCTTGAATATTTACTTTCAAGTGGTTCATCAGTTCTTAACATTGTTAAATCATTCTGTATAAATCTGAGGGAGAGTCTTGATATATAAATTTGTCAAATGTTAAATTTGTGAAATTTATTATGTAGTAGAGGATGTGCAGGATAGCCTGGTTCCTGAGTCTGAGAATAGAGCCAGGTCAAAATCCTAATCCTGTGAAAGCCAGGCTGCGATCCCAGCAAATCGAAAGGGGGAGTCTGAAGACATCCGAGATGAGATAGTTCGAGGGGAGTTTGTTGATGCTGAAGAGGAGAGAAAGAAAAGATTGAAGAAGTTTTACACTGTCAAGATACTTCAAAGAGAGCAGTCAAACTGATAAAGACTGAAGACGTTGAAGACTCGACACTTAAGACTCGTCAACATCCGAGGGGGAGTCTGTTGGTGCGTGCGTTTATCGACTTCATCTTGTATCGAGAATTGCATTGTTCATGGCACGAAGATCGAGAAAACAAGATAAAAAGTTAATTCCGCTTGAAGACTAATTCCGCTTGAAGGGACATCAAGTAATTCCATGCGGAATTAGTAATTCCGCTTGTGATGATGTAATTCCGTTTGAGATGTATTTTCGTTTGAGCATGTTCCGGAATTAGGTTGCCTATATATATGTGTAGTTTAGTTTCATTTGAAACGGAATTAGGAAGGGGCTTTCCGACGGCGAAGCTCTGTCGAAGTGTCTACAGGCTGTAAATTGTTATCTGATCAATAAACAAGACAGTTTAAGTGAATATCTTGCTGAATCACACACAATATGTCTGTTTCCGCCTTTCATATTGTGTAGAACGCCTCCGATCGACTCGTTTCGGGTCCGTACACGATCCTACAATATGTGTGTTTGAAAAAAAACTACGGATGCCTACTACTAGTAGTGTAACTTTAAATTTCAGTCGGCATTGTAATTTTAATTTCAGTACTGGTGTGTAATAGATGCATATTATATGAATAGAGTAAAGTCGCAATGATCGACGCTTTTGACCAAAGTGTGTGACATGTGTGTCACACCCCCAAAATCCACCTGCGGAGTTTCACCGCTTGGGAGCGTGACTGACCAGGATCAAGCCACCAATCATATAGAACAATATATATAGTGAAAGTAATTGCCATTAAACCAAACCAAATCCATATGAAAGGTGTTCCAAAACATAAGTAATTTATCGTTGTTTAGCGGAAGCGTATACTTAAAACCCATCACAATAAAGTATCAAATGTCGTAAGTGTTTAACAAGACAATCACGATCCAAGCCCACAACGACCAGCACCTCCCTGTGCAAGCTCCTTGTATCTAACGACCTGCAAGGCATGTAACAGAGGATCAACAACTAGTTGAGCGAGTTCACAGAAAGTAAATGCGTAACAGTAAGTTGATTTGTAACATGTGGCTCTACTGGGCCGATAGTACGTTCTATTGGTGGGGGCTTCCCATGTTGTATATCCACTAGACTATTTGTAACCATAAGTGTTCTTCACAACCGAGAACAGTAGTACGTACAAGTTTTACGTAGGTATTACGTAAGTATCCTTCACAACCGAGGATAGTAGTAAGTATAAGTATACGTATATTGTAAGTACGTGTCCTGCACAACCGAGGACAGTGAATAGCATAAGTATGTGTCCTGCACAACCGAGGACAGTGAGTAGCATAAGTATGTGTCCTGCACAACCGAGGACAGTGAGTAGCATAAGTATGTGTCCTGCACAACCGAGGACAGTGAGTAGCATAAGTATGTGTCCTGCACAACCGAGGACAGTGGTATGGTAGTCTAGTAACAGTGTTTGTATGAATCTATTCAACCTTATTTCTTCAATCCCATTCCCAAACCCTGGGAATCCCATGCCTTAGTAAGGGTGTGAACTCACCTCGGTTTGCTCGGTATGCTATGCTCTAGGGTTTATCAAATGTCTAAGTCCGTTACACACGACCTAGGATATGTTGCACATGATACGATGTGAGTGTTTGCATCAAATTAGGGTTTATAAGTCATTGATATTCAAGCAACTGTGTTTAGTGTGCTTATTGTGTACAGGATGATATCACATATACCGATTCATGCATGCAAGATCATACAGTTGCAGTCAGTATCATACGATCATATACAGAATCATACATCACGTAAACAGTTAATCGTATTCACATAATTCATACGTCGCGTCCTTGATTACATAGTTTAATCTAACGTAGATGTTAACCTAGTTGCCACTGTTAACATACTTAACAGAAACATCATACTTAAACAGAATTTACAACTTAACGGAGTTGCATAATTAATTTAACAGAGTTAACAATATCAATGGGATACTAACAGGGTTAACATATATATCTTAATGGACATAATGGGGTTAACATATACACATAATTACTAAACTAATGATGTTACTAAAGTAACAGGGTTAACAAGTTATTGAATCCACAATCCTAGCATAAAACTCGGACATAACATCAAAGCATAACTCGGACGTGTGCAAGCAAAACTTCGGACCCCATGTGTAAAAGCAAAAGTCGGATCAATCTCTTATGCTATAAAACTCGGACAAGAAGCCTTGTTACAAAAAGATCGGACATGCTACTTCTATAAAAGTCGGACATGAGGGGGCAGCCCCCCCTCCTCAAACTCGGACCACTATGAGCCCAAACAAAGTCGGACCCCCCCCTTCTAAGGTTAAAAGGTCGGACAGGAGGAAGGGTATAAAAATTCGGACAGGGGATGGGGTTAAAACTCGGACAACCCATCTCCTACTTAAAACTCGGACAACCCATTATCTTATACAAAGGTCGGACATCTTAATGTCCATATAAGTCGGACCCTTAAAACTCGGACGTTATGTCCTTAAACAACCTCGGACCAATGTTTTCTTGATGCAAAGTTCGGATCATTAGGACATGATAAAACTCAGACAAATTGCATGTTTACAAACCTCGGACCCTTTATATCATTCATAATGTTCGGACAAACAACAAGTCATGAAACTCTGACCACTATTATCATTCAGAAGTCAAAACCCTAGAAGCACAAAACATACGATGAGTAACGTAACATCATTCATACGATCCTGAAACTCTAACTTCACACTTTTCTCAGTACAGTAATCCAATCAAACCAATGGTTTTAATATATCCTGTATCTAAATCGTCAGGCAACCGTTTATTCGATTAATCAACATTATTAACACACCAAACAGGATTCAAAACAACTATCACAAAATATTATGTGAAGAACTAGGGTTTTCATGAATCATATAATCAAGAATTGAAAACAGTCAATCAATCAACTAATCGCAAACAATGATTAAACCATTACCTTGATTTGATTCTAGATGGATTGGTAATCAAACTTGATGCAAAAGAACTTGTGAATCCAAGAATGATGAGAAGATGGTTGTAGAGAGGATTAGAGAGTACAGTGCTTTGGTTTTTGTGAAAATGATTAGTGAAAAGGGATTAGGGTTAACAATGATTAGAGTTTCACTAATTACTCTATGCATCCCTAAGTATCATCATTTACAATAGCACACCATCTCAAAATAGTTCACAGTTTCACCACCACATTCATACATTTGACAAATCTTTCATAATCAACACATATACTTAACTGAATCAAAAACGTTACAATTTCACAGCAAACTAATTGTGCAAGCAAACAATTAAACAATCAATAAATGTGCAATGAATGCGAAATAGAAATCTTGGAAATTCGAGTTGTCACATTATCCCCAACTTAAAAGAAATTTCGTCCCGAAATTTGGTACGCACTCACTGAGGAAGCTAGGGTAAGCTGTATTGTTCACTAGTTTTCCTGGGGTGTCACATCATCCCCCCATTGATTTGGAATTTCGTCCCGAAATTCCGTGGTAGTAGCTTCAGTCTCAGTAGTGGTTGCACGGTTTTCGAATAACTGGGGGTACTTTTCTGTCATCTGGTCTTCGCGTTCCCAGGTGTACTCTGGGCCACGTTTGGAGTTCCAACGAACTCGGACAAGAGGGATTCTCTTGTGTTTGAGGACCTTAACATCCTGGTCCATGATTTCAACTGGTTCCTCGACGAACTGCAACCGCTCGTCGATAGTGAGTTCCTTAAAAGGAACTATGAGTGTCTCATCTGACAGGCACTTCTTCAGATTCGACACAGGGAATACGTTGTGAACTGCACCGAGTTCAGCTGGTAGGTTTAGCTTGTAGGCCACTTTGCCTATTTTCTCAATGATCTCGAACGATCCGACATACCGCGGATTTAGTTTACCTCGTTTACCAAATCGAACCACACCCTTCCACGGTGAGACTTTAAGTAAAACCCGGTCCCCGACCTGAAATTCCAAAGGCTTCCTACGCTTGTCCGCGTAGGCTTTCTGACGGTCGCGTGCTGCCTCCATGCGTTGTCGTATCTGTGCAATCTTTTCCGTGGCGTCCCTTACAATCTCTGGACCCGTGATCTGACTATCCCCCCACCTCTGCCCAACAGAGAGGTGACTGGCATTTACGTCCGTACAATGCCTCGAATGGAGCGGCTTGTATGCTGGTGTGATAGCTGTTATTGTATGAGAACTCCACCAAAGGGAGGTGCTTTTCCCAGCCGTTGCCGAAATCAATAACACATGCCCGAAGCATGTCTTCAAGAGTCTGGATCGTTCGCTCAGACTGCCCATCCGTCTGAGGATGATAGGCTGTGCTCATGTCTAATCGTGAGCCAAAAGATTTGTGCATCGCTTGCCATAGCTCTGACGTGAATCGTGCATCCCGATCCGAAATAATAGAGGTTGGCACTCCGTGCCTCGAAACAACTTCTCTCAAGTAGACATCTGCTAAGGTAGAAAACTTATCTGTTTCCTTAATAGCCGGGAAATGAGCAGACTTTGTGAGTCGATCTACGATCACCCAAATAGTATCGTTCCCGCGCTGGGACTTAGGTAGGCCAGTAACAAGATCCATGGAAATTTGCTCCCATTTCCATTGTGGTATTTCCGGTTGCTGAAGTAGGCCTGATGGTTTTTGGTATTCAACCTTGACTCTCGCACAAGTCAAACACTTGCTGACGTAAGTCGCGATGTGAGCTTTCATGCTTGGCCACCAATATGTAGTTCTGAGATCGTGGTACATTTTATCCGACCCTGGATGTACCGAGTAGTGAGACTTATTAGCTTCATCCATCACAAGTTCTCGTAAACCGCCAAAAAGTGGGACCCAAATACGCCCCGTTACGTAGTAGGCGCCATCTTCCCTTTGTTCTAATCGTTCCCTTGAACCGCGTAAGGCTCCAGCCTTGACGTTTTCTGGCTTCAATGCTTCTACCTGAGCATCTCGTATCTGTGCAGGAAGACTAGACTGAATAGTAAGCTGTAAGGCTCGTACACGCCTAGGTAAGGTATCTTTCCGACTGAGAGCGTCAGCCACAACATTGGCTTTGCCTGGATGGTACTTGATGGCGCATTCGTAATCATTAAGCAGTTCGACCCATTGTCGTTGACGCATGTTCAATTCCTTCTGCTTGAAGATATGCTCGAGACTCCTGTGATCGGTGTAAATAGTGCACTTGGTACCGTACAGGTAGTGTCGCCATATCTTAAGCGCAAAAACAACAGCTCCCAGCTCTAAATCGTGCGTCGTGTAGTTCCGTTCATGAACCTTGAGTTGACGAGAGGCGTAGGCAATAACTTTATCCCGCTGCATCAATACACAACCAAGCCCCTGTATCGATGCGTCACAATAGACCACAAAATCATCCGTGCCCTTTGGCAATGAGAGAATAGGTGCGCTGCATAGTCTATCCTTCAGGTACTGAAAAGCCGTTTCCTGGAAATCTCCCCAACGGTAGGTGACACCCTTCTGTGTCAGTAGAGTAAGCGGCTGTGCAATCTTGGAGAAGTCTTTAATAAATCGTCTGTAATACCCCGCCAAACTTAAGAATTGGCGTATTTCCGTTGGTGTACGCGGTGCAGGCCAATTCCGGATCGATCCTACCTTGGATGGATCAACATGAATCCCATCCTTGTTCACCACATGGCCTAAGAAGTGGACTTCACGAAGCCAAAAGTCGCATTTTGAAAACTTGGCGTACAGTTGTTCTTTTCGAAGAAGTTCCAAGATAAGACGTAAATGCTGCTCGCGTTCCTCCCGACTCTTGGAGTAGATCAGAATGTCGTCTATGAAGACAATGACGAACTTGTCAAGATAGGGTTTGCACACCCTGTTCATGAGATCCATAAATACGGCAGGCGCGTTCGTAAGCCCAAATGGCATGACTAGAAACTCGTAGTGACCGTAGCGAGTTCTGAATGCTGTCTTGGAAACGTCCTCCTCGCGGACTCTCAGCTGATGATACCCTGACCTTAGATCAATCTTGGAGTAGTAACTCGACCCTTGCAACTGGTCGAATAAGTCGTCAATACGAGGAAGAGGATAGCGGTTCTTCACTGTGACTTTGTTCAGTTCGCGGTAATCGATGCACATCCTGAATGTGCCATCCTTCTTTTTCACGAATAGTACTGGAGCTCCCCAAGGCGAAGAGCTTGGACGAATGAAGCCCTTATCCAAGAGCTCTTGTAGTTGCTTAGACAGTTTCCTCCAGTTCAGTTGGAGCTAAACGATACGGTGCGCGAGCTATAGGTGCTGCTCCTAGAGCTAGCTCGACTTGAAACTCGACTTGACGATGAGGCGGTAGACCAGGTAAATCTTCAGGAAACTCTTGAGGAAATTCGCGTACAACTGGAATATCCTCTATTCTTTTCTCCTTTGTCGATGCATCAGCAACAAGTGCCAAGATAGCCGCATGACCCTTTCGTAAGCATTTCTGAGCCTTCAAGAAAGAGATGATGCCAACCACAGCACCACTCTTGTCGCCTTGAACTTCGAGAGGTTCTTGGTCGGAACGAGGAATACAAACAATCTTGCTCTTTGCATAGGATCTCCGTTTGCTGTTGGGATAACCAATCCATCCCAATGGCGATGTCGAAACTACCCAAGACTAGGGAATGAGGTTGATGGAGAGTGTCTGACCAACTAAGACGAGGTTACAACCCTTGACTACCAGAAGATTGCTGACCAGTGCTCTGATAGTCATCGATCTTTCGCTGCCGTGCCTGAGACTGAACTGAAGTTGAACCCTTGCTGAAGGTTCCATCCCACCTTCTCTTGTTGTCACTGGGAATAGCAGAAGTAGTAGTAGTAGCACCAATGCGTCTAGGCAGCTTGTTCCGTTCCACTGCCTGATCCGTGAGGCGATGAGCAAGACGCTGAATGTCTTGGATATTGTCGAGGTTAGCCGATGTAGCATGGCTTTGAATCTCTAAGGCTAGACCCTTGAGGTACAATTCGATACGCTTGCTTGGAGGGTCCACCATGGTTGGACACAAGATGGCCAGTTCGTTCGACCATTTCGTATAAGCTTCGATCTCTGACCCCGTCGTCTTCAAATGATAAAGCTCCACTTCCAACTTGTGGATGTCATCGCGTGTGCAGTATTCTCGTTTGATCAGTTCCTTGAAATCTTCCCAAGGTGTGGCGTTAGCAGCTGCCAACCCTAGGATCTGTACTTGCGCGTTCCACCAAGTTAGCGCTATTCCTTCGAGAGTGCCAGTGGCGTACTTCACCCGGCGAGCCTCAGGGCATTCACACATTTCGAATACTGACTCGAGCTTCTCAAACCAATGGAGTAGTCCCACTGCTCCTTCCGTGCCACTGATCGTGCTTGGTCGATAGTTCATGAAGTTCTGGAATGTGCAGACAGGTTGCTGTGCGTTCTGACCCATTGCGCGAGAAAGATAGGTCAAGGTTAAGCGCGAGAGTTGGGTCACGAGAGTAGGATCTAACATCCTAGGATAGGTCTGGAATAACAGGTTATACCTCCTGCTTGTACGGCTGCAAACGCCACAGCAACTCGTTCGTTAAAGAGAGCCGTCAACTGGGCTTGAGTCATGTTAACACGTCCAGACATGATCGAGCAGTAAAGGTAGCATAAGTATGAATGGTTCGCGAGTAGTGCGATGACAGAAAAGTGTAAGCAAGTAGGTGTTCTCAAGCAATAACAAGTAATGAGCAGTGTAATCTAAGCATACTACGAGCAAAATTCTATGCAATTCTAGCATGTAGGCAATAAACAATAACCTTATTACCTAGGAGGTTGAGTCTTGCACGTGGAGCGAAGCGTCGTTGTGGATCGTTGAGAGCACTGTTCTGGTTATAGTCTGGTTTTAATAAAAACGTTTTCCCATATTAAAACCAAGTTCTCTATAACCAATGGCTCTGATACCAATCTGTCACACCCCCAAAATCCACCTGCGGAGTTTCACCTCTTGGGAGCGTGACTGACCAGGATCAAGCCACCAATCATATAGAACAATATATATAGTGAAAGTAATTGCCATTAAACCAAACCAAATCCATATGAAAGGTGTTCCAAAACATAAGTAAGTTATCGTTGTTTAGCGGAAGCGTATACTTAAAACCCATCACAATAAAGTATCAAATGTCGTAAGTGTTTAACAAGACAATCACGATCCAAGCCCACAACGACCAGCACCTCCCTGTGCAAGCTCCTTGTATCTAACGGCCTGCAAGGCATGTAACAGAGGATCAACAACTAGTTGAGCGAGTTCACAGAAAGTAAATGCGTAACAGTAAGTTCATTTGTAACATGTGGCTCTACTGGGCCGATAGTACGTTCTATTGGTGGGGGCTTCCCATGTTGTATATCCACTAGACTATTTGTAACCATAAGTGTTCTTCACAACCGAGAACAGTAGTACGCACAAGTTTTACGTAGGTATTACGTAAGTATCCTTCACAACCGAGGATAGTAGTAAGTATAAGTATACGTATATTGTAAGTACGTGTCCTGCACAACTGAGGACAGTGAATAGCATAAGTATGTATCCTGCACAACCGAGGACAGTGAGTAGCATAAGTATGTGTCCTGCACAACCGAGGACAGTGAGTAGCATAAGTATGTGTCCTGCACAACCGAGGACAGTGAGTAGCATAAGTATGTGTCCTGCACAACCGAGGACAGTGAGTAGCATAAGTATGTGTCCTGCACAACCGAGGACAGTGGTATGGTAGTCTAGTAACAGTGTTTGTATGAATCTATTCAACCTTATTTCTTCAATCCCATTCCCAAACCCTGGGAATCCCATGCCTTAGTAAGGGTGTGAACTCACCTCGGTTTGCTCGGTATGCTATGCTCTAGGGTTTATCAAATGTCTAAGTCCGTTACACACGACCTAGGATATGTTGCACATGATACGATGTGAGTGTTTGCATCAAATTAGGGTTTATAAGTCATTGATATTCAAGCAACTGTGTTTAGTGTGCTTATTGTGTACAGGATGATATCACATATACCGATTCATGCATGCAAGATCATACAGTTGCAGTCAGTATCATACGATCATATACAGAATCATACATCACGTAAACAGTTAATCGTATTCACATAATTCATACGTCGCGCCCTTGATTACATAGTTCAATCTAACGTAGATGTTAACCTAGTTGCCACTGTTAACATACTTAACAGAAACATCATACTTAAACAGAATTTACAACTTAACGGAGTTGCATAATTAATTTAACAGAGTTAACAATATCAATGGATACTAACAGGGTTAACATATATATCTTAATGGACATAATGGGGTTAACATATACACATAATTACTAAACTAATGATGTTACTAAAGTAACAGGGTTAACAAGTTATTGAATCCACAATCCTAGCATAAAACTCGGACATAACATCAAAGCATAACTCGGACGTGTGCAAGCAAAACTTCGGACCCCATGTGTAAAAGCAAAAGTCGGATCAATCTCTTATGCTATAAAACTCGGACAAGAAGCCTTGTTACAAAAAGATCGGACATGCTACTTCTATAAAAGTCGGACATGAGGGGGCAGCCCCCCCTCCTCAAACTCGGACCACTATGAGCCCAAACAAAGTCGGACCCCCCCTTCTAAGGTTAAAAGGTCGGACAGGAGGAAGGGTATAAAAATTCGGACAAGGGATGGGGTTAAAACTCGGACAACCCATCTCCTACTTAAAACCCGGACAACCCATTATCTTATACAAAGGTCGGACATCTTAATGTCCATATAAGTCGGACCCTTAAAACTCGGACGTTATGTCCTTAAACAACCTCGGACCAATGTTTTCTTGATGCAAAGTTCGGATCATTAGGACATGATAAAACTCAGACAAATTGCATGTTTACAAACCTCGGACCCTTTATATCATTCATAATGTTCGGACAAACAACAAGTCATGAAACTCTGACCACTATTATCATTCAGAAGTCAAAACCCTAGAAGCACAAAACATACGATGAGTAACGTAACATCATTCATACGATCCTGAAACTCTAACTTCACACTTTTCTCAGTACAGTAATCCAATCAAACCAATGGTTTTAATATATCCTGTATCTAAATCGTCAGGCAATCGTTTATTCGATTAATCAACATTATTAACACACCAAACAGGATTCAAAACAACTATCACAAAAATATTATGTGAAGAACTAGGGTTTTCATGAATCATATAATCAAGAATTGAAAACAGTCAATCAATCAACTAATCGCAAACAATGATTAAACCATTACCTTGATTTGATTCTAGATGGATTGGTAATCAAACTTGATGCAAAAGAACTTATGAATCCAAGAATGATGAGAAAATGGTTGTAGAGAGGATTAGAGAGTACAATGCTTTGGTTTTTGTGAAAATGATTAGTGAAAAGGGATTAGGGTTAACAATGATTAGAGTTTCACTAATTACTCTATGCATCCCTAAGTATCATCATTTACAATAGCACACCATCTCAAAATAGTTCACAGTTTCACCACCACATTCATACATTTGACAAATCTTTCATAATCAACACATATACTTAACTGAATCAAAAACGTTACAATTTCACAGCAAACTAATTGTGCAAGCAAACAATTAAACAATCAATAAATGTGCAATGAATGCGAAATAGAAATCTTGGAAATTCGAGTTGTCACAATGTGATTGGCTATATTGAATATTATTTGTGATATTATATGTGGTAAACGTTTAAAATTCAGATGGACAACGAAGTGAACTAGGAAAACCAGAGTGATAATCACCCGAATAACGAGAATCTGAATAATGAGAATCCAAACAACAATAACGATGGAAACCAAGTGGATAATAGTGCCATCCAACACATAGTGGCACAAGGAATCATAGATGCAATGCCATTTATTATCCAAACAGTTAAAGAAGCGGAAAATAAAAGTAAGCATAGCAGTTTGCGACCAACTAAACCGGAACACAGCGTAAACAATGGACCGTACTTCAAGTGCCCATTCCAAAAAGAAGAAGAACCATGCCTTATGGTTGTTCTTATAAAGAATTTTGGTCCTGCAAACCAATAGAATTCTCTGGCAATGAAGGACCCATTGAAGCTCTACGCTGGATAGAAAAGACTGAGGCTGTTTTTGTGACAACCGTATTCCAGAACCCTTCTTTGTGTTTTATTGAAACTTGTGTGAACAATACGTGACTAGTTGAAAAGTTTGATTGCAATAGAGTTTTACATTTTGATATGCTATGTGTTACATGAATGTGTAATGTATGTATGTATGATAAACTTGGTCGCTAATCACACAAGCCCTTTGGGCCGCACACCTCTCTCTCGGCTCACTCTACTTGACTCGAGACCATGAGGGCAGCCCAATGCTGGGTTCGGCCCACTCCCCTTATACATCTACACTTAGTTAGTATTGGGGTTTAATTCCTCATATTTTACCAAACACCAACACACACAAACCCTAAGCTTCATCTCTCCCTCTCACCCTTGTGCGACGGCAAACATCCCCCTTCTATCGAAGCTTTTGTGATTCGGATCAATCTTTGCTCTCTTCTCTAACCGGCTAGTGTTATATCGTTGTTTGGTTTTGGATATGATTGATGTTTGTTGATCGAGTAACTAGGTATTATTTGATGTTTGATGTTAATGTGTTATGCTTGTAAAATGCATGATGAGCAAGTCTGTTAGATCACTATAAGCATTGATGAATGCTTTAATGTTGATATAGAACCGAACGGATGTAATATAATCGGCTGTATGTATGCGTATGATTGTTGCTTAATTAATCAAGTTGGAATGATTAGGGTTGCATATTAGATATTGAGATCGCTGATTCGAATGATTCAATGATTGCTGTTCTTGGTTTGATTACAATAGGGTAGTATGAATATGCATGATTGCTGAATTGAATGTTGTTTGATCTGATCCTTGAAACTGCTAAAATTGTTTGCTAATGTTATGGAATAGATGGGCTGCAATTTAGGAAATTTGTTACACCTTCTGATCTCGACAAGGGTTGCGAGTCGAGAACTCACAGTCTCGACTCGAGACCACACCTTATCAGCATACAAACAAGACTCGAGACCATGGTTGCGGGTCTTGTTGCGACTCGAGACCTGACTCGAGACCACCCGGTCTCGAGTGATAAATGCATAACCCGACACCCTTAGTTGTGACTCGAGAACACAAGGACTTCAACCCGAGACCACACTGTCTCGACTCGAGATCTCTGGTCTTGACTCGAAACCATATAACCGAATATACTAATTTGGACTTGCACTGTTACGAGCCTAGGTAGTTGGGCCGCATACTTGGACTTTTCTTATTTACATAAATGATACTATTGGATGTGTATGTGCACTGTTGATTAACTGAAATATTTATACGTGTGTGCTATGATCAATACGTGTATGCAACTAGATTGAATATGTGTAGAAAACATACGTGCACTACCTGAATACGAACCTGACTTGTATGGTAACTATGTTAGGATGTGGGTGACCATAACATAGCTTGATTGACATTTCCGTGTATCTGCCGAGCAAACCAAGGTGAGTTCACACTCTTTCCAAGGCATGGGATTCCCAAGGGTTGGGAATGGGTAAACGAACTAAACGGTAATTACAACCATCCTCTGGGAGAAGGATGCCAAGATTACACACTGGACCAAACCTCTATCATTGAAGTCCCTCATCATATCGACTTAATCGCCGAGGCCTATGGCGAGCGGGTCATTAGTTAATAGTGCTATTAGGTTTAACAAACCTCACACCGTGTCGTTCGAACGGGCGTGTACTAATGGACTATGGGCAAAGGGTCAATGCTGATAGACACTGACTTAGGGCACCTCTTACATTTTCGTAGCAGTCGATACACACGGTCTGGTAACACATGGGAAGCCCCCACGAATCTTCGCACACATATCTGGGAGACCGCGATACGAATTAATACGATACATGGTTTACAAAACGAACATATGATTTACGAAACGAATACTATAACTAAAAAACCAACTGTGAACTCGCTCAACTTTGTTGTTGATTCTCTGTTACATGCCTTGCAGGTCGTTAGGTACTCATGGAGCTTGCACAGGGAGGCGCGATCGTTGTGGGACATGGCAGTGTGTGTCATGCTAAAAACATTACTTTATTTCGTAGTTAATACTTACATTGGGTTTTACAATTATGCTTCCGCTGAACACTTAACTATACTTTTGATTTGAAACACCTTTCATATTGTGTGGTTGAATTTTACCTATTACTTGTTATGTTCAATATGATTGGTGGCTTGATCCTGGTCATGTCACGCCTCCAAGCGGTGGTACTCCGCGTGTGGATTTTGGGGGTGTGACATTTTTAAAAATAAGCAAATGTGCTGAAGAAGACAAGATAATGTTTGCTTCTAATATGTTTAAGAACTCAGCCTTAGAATGGTGGAATACTATCCTCCAGTCAAGAGGAAGTGATAGGGTGTATAACATGGAATGGGAGGAGTTTAAAAATATGGTAGAAAGGAAATTCTGCCCTCCTAATGAAAAGGAACAGATAGCTAATAAGTTCCTGAACCTTAGAATGACCGGGGTAGATAGTAAGGATTGTACTACCACATTCTTTGAATATGCTAGAATAGTACCAACCCTTGCATCACCTGAACCGGTACTAATCTCCCGTTACATCTGGGGATTAATTGGAGAGATTAGACATGTAGTCAAGGCAACTAGACCTCAAACCATAGAAGAAGCTGTAGAACTAGCAAATACCTTGACAGATGAATTAATCCGTACTAGAGAAGAAGACCAGAGGAGAAACCTAACCCAAAGGCTTATTCAAGAATTCCGTTCTGGGAATTCCAACCGTAGGAACGTAGGTTCTACCTCTGTACCATACTGCAAAGCTTGTAAAAAGAAGCATTCAGGAAGATGCTCCACTTACTACAATTTCTGCAAAATACCAAGGCACAAGGAAGAAACCCGCAGAAGGAAACCTACTAATGGATTGTGCTTCAACTGTGGAGAAAAAGGTCATATCAAGTCAAACTGCCCAAAATTAGCTCCACCAGCAAACAACAAGAACACTAAGAATGCTAGAGCATTTGTTCTGACTGCAGATGAAGCCAAGATGATTCCGGACGTGATAGCCGGTACGTTTTTAGTTAATGATGTTTTTGCTAAAGTATTATTTGACTCTGGTGCAAACCAAAGCTTTATTAATACTTCGTTTTGCAAACTTCTAAATCAATCATTAACTAAACTCCCACAAGAATGTCTAGTAGAGACAGCAAATGGAGAAATCGTTAGGATTTCTGAAATATTGCAGGGGACAAGAATAGAAATTTTAAACCAAAAGTTTATTGCAAACCTTTACCCAATGAATCTGGAAGGATTTGATATTGTATTAGGAATGGATTGGTTAATAGCCAATAAAGCCAATATTTTATGTGATCAAAAGTCAATTCAAGTAAATTCACCAAGGGGTGAAAAGATCATAATTAAGGGAGATAAACCATCTAGATCCACTAAATTCATCTCTGTGATGAAAACTGCAAGTTATATAAGAAAAGGATCTATAGTGTATTTGATTTCCATAATCACTAACACTAAAGGAAAAGAACTAAAAGACATTCCAGTAGTGTCTCATGTTTTAGATGTCTTTCCAAAAGAATTGCCAGGGCTACCGCCACATAGGGAAGTCGAATTCAGAATCCATCTGTTACCAGGAACGGCACCGATTGCCGAAGCACCTTATCGTTTGGCACCTGCCGAAATGCAAGAACTGAAGAAACAGTTAGACGAATTGTTGGAGAAAGGATTCATACAGCCAAGTTTATCGCCGTGGGGAGCACCGATTTTATTCGTCAAAAAGAAGGACGGATCAATGCGTATGTGCATTGACTACCGTGAATTGAACAAGGTCACGATTGAGAATCGGTACCCATTACCAAGGATCGATGATCTGTTCGATCAACTTCAAGGAGCTCGATTTTTCTCTAAAATCGATTTAAGATCAGGATATCATCAACTAAAGGTACAGGAAGAGGACATTCCTAAAACCGCATTCAGAACAAGGTATGGCCATTATGAATTTACTGTCATTCCATTTGGTTTTGTAACATCCGTAGATTGGATTCCCAAAATCCGACCCATTTTGAAATTGAGATATTAAACTTGAACCTCAAAAATTTTTCGCGAATTATATAACCGATGAAAAATTTGTTTATTCAGTTATTTAATTAATTAATTTAAAATTTTACTAATATAATCTAGCTAGTTTTATAAAAAAAAATAAATACATATATTATTATATCAATTGAACTAAAGCTAGATATGAATAAGAACATTTAGACAAGGCTCAAATCTTACTGGGTTTACTTAAAAGATATAAGCATTTGACTACTGAATTAAAAGGGTAAACAAATGAAACATAACCATTAGCCATGGTCGAGTGATAATTTAATTGAAGGAAAAAAAAGGTTATTATATTGAAATGATCGACATTTATTATTATGGTAATATTAATGTGCATGTGTACCAATAATTATAATAACGTGCAAATTAAACTCCATTTTAAGTTGCCGTCCAAACATAACAGCTAGCATCCAGCCGTTTCCCCAAGCTTGTTTCGCTGATTTTCGATACCCAGCTGTTGATTCCGAGTTCCCATCTTCAAATAAATCATGAACCTAGACTACCTAGCCAAATGATCGATCCTTTTCTTCTAAAATCGAAAACAAAGAATTTCCAAGCCAATGATGAATGGTTATAAAGCCCCTCCTACAAATCCTGTCTCGACACACCTCACAGCCATCTCGACACACTCACCACCACATCACCTTTTGATTATCATTACACCCTCACCGGACAACAGGAGTTCGCCGGAAACCTGCAAGTGGCCGGAGTCGATGTGATCGCCGGAGTAATCGAGGCGCCGTCAGAGGATAATGAGCCTTGCCAAAGCGTGAAGACAACACCGGAGACTTTCGGAGCTTATGACGGAACTCAACCCGTCACCGTTTCGCCATCGGAACTCGAAGACGTCACGGAACACGAGTCGGAAACGTCCACTGTTCGGTATACTTCATCCTCCCAAACTCGTTTTCTTTCTTTTTGGGTTATATGTAACAGCAAATATAACTTATGGAGATCATAAAATGAACATTAAAACAAATATATATATATATATATATATATATATATATAGTTTCAGTTGGGGAAGATAATGAATAGTTATATAAAAAAAAACACAAACCTTGTTCAGTATATTTTTTTCTCGTTATCGATTCATAACATTTTCGAATATTTTTCTTTTTTAACTGTGAAAAACACATAATGAAATCATTGGTTGATTTATGGATTGCCACTATGTTGTCTCGAGTCAGACATCAAACCCGTTAAGCCTACCCATATTACTTGTATTCCTTTTTCTAAAAATTTAAGTGGTTTACTAATTAAATAATAAAGGAAATTGTTGTTTTACTAATACTATAAAACGAATCTTTTAGATTCTGTCAACTTCTTAAAAAGCAAATTTCATTTATTCTTTATTCATAAACTCCAAAACATTTAAGAATATGAATTGTGTTATTAAATAAATTCGTTAATTAATAGCATGTTTTAGTCTATAAGCCAAATTAAATTTCAACTAAACTAATGGGCGTACATATCATAAGAAGGTCCCTGTTTATTATTATTAATATTATTATTATTATTCGCTTCTTTTACTTTAACTATACAAACATGTTTCCATGTTTTAAAATTTAATAAAACTCAAATGGTGATACAAAACGTACCACATGAATGAATAAACTCAAATAAATAATAACTTTAAGTAATTGCATCTTGCATTGTATATTTAGTATTTCGCATTTACTATTTATAGGGTAGTTCTTCTTGTGCGGATTTCTTGTTTCATTCGTGCCCTTATTTTGAGCCATCAACAAGACACAAACTGTGAGTATACTCGATCCCTTTTTCCCCTTTACACTTTGGGATGCAACATGTATACCTATTCAAAACAACTTTTATACTTAATCAAAACATACTCTATCTATGAACGTGACATGAAACTATTGTGAATATTTGCTATGCTTGTATGCTCTACGAACGATTTGGAACATTATATGCTCATTAACTTTGCTAGCCCACCTTAACAATTATAGCGCTATAGGATTGACGCCCCGCCCGTTATTCTTGTGGGTATTGTTAAGTTAAACTTTACCACCCCGCTAAACTTTTGGGATTAGGCTTGTTATGCGTTGTATTCTTGGGTTTGATCATATTGTACGCCAAAAATTGCATACTAGTAATCACACATGATGAATCATGTTGGATATGAGTTTTTACTCTATTATGCTATGTAATTAAACTTGTATACTTGCCAACTTTTGTTGATTTTATTTTAATACATGTTGCAAGTTGTTAGACAAGACGATTAAGAAATCAAGTTAGGATGGACTTAGATACCCATTTTAGCAATTAAACAATGTTTGAATCTATGTTTATTATTTGAGACAATGTATTTCTTTCTTAGTTTTAATAAAATGATTTAATTCATATTGTCATATTTAGTGTTATGTTGTTTTGAGCAATTTGTTCGTCTCATCCTGATGTTTCCGCCATCGGTTGGGGTGTGACAGATTGGTATCAGAGCCATAACTATAGGGAATTAGTAAAAGTAGAAATGCTTTAACCTAGTCTATAGTTTTAGAGCTTTATTTTTGTGTTTTGCTTGAAACTACATTGCATGCTACTTTATTTGCCTTTATTCATTCTCTTTTAATCTTTTAAGCATATATGTCCCTTATTTGTTAACACTTGACATGCTACACTTGTCTTATTACGTGCTAATACTTGTTTCCTCGTTTTATCCTTTATGTGTCGTTCTTGACATACTTTTTATGTGTTAATAATTGTTTCATTATTCCATTCCTTATGAGCTATTCTTGACATGTTTATACTTGTTCGTCTAATCTTTAACATACACTTTTCCTCATACATTTTACTCGATTAATCTAAATCCGACAACACTCATATTGTACAAAAGAGACGAGTTTACCAAAATAGGCGTGAAACCCACAATTTGGTAAACAACTCTCATCCCGCTTGATTTCATTTTTTGCACGAAATTACACCATTAAGTTAGGAGTGAAATCCACATCTTAATGGAAATTTCACATTTCAAATTTCAATTTCTAGTGGACCCTCGTCAAAGTGTCGAAATTAACTTTTGACCCGACGAGTACCAACCACACTTAGGGTACGAAATCGTCAAGTTAGGGGTGAAACCTGCACCTTGTCGACTAGTTCCACTCCTTGATTTTTTTTTTCATAATTCCCGCCAAGTCTTGAAATTTCGATTGATTTGGGACATGTAGTAACCGGAAGGGTAAATACCGTTAACCGACTTGTCGGCGAGAGTATTTCACCTATTAGGCCAAAGCATGCTCCTTAAATTCGAAAGACTTTTCGACCACTTTGGTTAGTCAAAGTTCCATTTTGGAACCATCCAAATTTTGATCAAACATGTGTTTCTGTTAATTATTTTATACGATGCAATCTTTCAAATTCGAATTTACTTTCGATATTTTCTTCTCACACACACAACATATTGAACCTTTTTCCATACACTAATACATATGCATGATTTCATATGATTTAAATTCATTTTCCTTGTAACGACAAGTGGAGAAAAATCATCAAGATGGGAGTGATTTCCTTACCTTGACGACTAACTCCGTTTCTTTTCTCACCTTACAACGACCTCACCAACGAGTTAGGGGTGATTCCCTTATTTAGGTGATCGTTACCAAGACTTAATTTTAATAGACTTTATTATGTACACACTATCACGATTATACCCAAAATGATTATTAGTCAAATTCTTATTCATCTCAACATGCATTGTCTATTTAGACCTACTTCTTATCCTACAGTCTATTTTCACATTCTCTGACATCCACGAAATTCTTAACATTATCGTAAACGCTCATTTCTTGATTTTCAGAATTTCATGAAATGCTACTTATCAATTTAGCCGGCCAAATAAATCCATTACCCACAAAATTTCGTATTCCACGTAATCACTAAAACACATTATCTCGCATCATTATACTAAAGATCGTTATTTTTCAATTGAGAATCAAGCCACCTTTTCATACAAACTATTACAAATACTATTCGATCGTTGGCCAAAACTATTTTCAAAATCAACAAAGTATTTTATTGAGAATACTTTTCACGATCACTAAGCTCATATACCAAATTTCTTTTCTAAGGATCAACGTTTTCACCATAACCTCTAAACTTCGAATTTCTTCATTAATGAAAAGTTATTTAAAACTTCTAGAACCTTTTCAAACATTGCTCGATACGTCAAATGAATTTAAAACATGTGGGCAAGGAAACTCCATAAGAACCAATAATTTTTTTAACTTATGTAAATCTTTAAAAAAAAAGAGTAGCATTTCATTCTTTTACAAAGTACCATTTCACGCAACCAATGGATGTTTTATATCCTCTTCACTTGCACAAACTAGACTCTATATTCCTAATTCGACTTAATTTATTTTGATTCAATTTTGCTCAAGCGACTACACACATATATAATTTTACACGTTTTAGTCAATATCACACAACAATCTCATGCATACCACTCGTTTTCTTCTCTTCTTACTCAAACCTTCTTAATATTTTACGTGCGTTAATTCGTAAATTTCAATTAATGTTACAAACAAAATAAGTATTTCTTACACTCATATTTATATATTTTATGTCTACACTTATATCCATACTTACACATTTATGTTTATAATTCAAAATTTATACATTTCCGTTTATATCCACACTTATACAATTTTGTTTGTATCTATATTCATACCCGTATACACATTCATGCATTATACGTACTTATATTTCCCCTCGTTTACGTTTATACTAATGATCACATTCATATTTCTACTCATACATTCTATTCATACTCGAACTTTCGTGTTTTGCACTCATATTCACGTTCATATTCGTGCTCATGCATCTTATGTTCATACTCATACTCATACTTATACTCATAATCATACTCGTATTGTCACTCACACGCTGTGTGTTCATATGTATACTCGTATTCACACTCGTACTCGCATTTATACTCATGTTTATACGATTTCTGTTATACTCGTACATATGTTTATACTCTCATTATAGAATTGTGTTTATACTCACGTCATTCGTTTGTGCTCAAATTGCACTCCCATTGGTACTCATTTTTCCATATGTGTCATATTTATACTTGTGATCATACTATTAACCATGCGCTTGTCGTTATGCACGCATGCGTCTTCATATTTAAAACTTATACTATGCTCATGCTTTTATTCATACACAAAATTTATATATTCGCACTGGTACGCGAGCGAAACCCGAGGGAATTCGCTTACGTTGGTCTATACTATTTGGAACGCAAACATACTTATATGTTACATTTTTATGCACACACGATCTTATTTTCAAAATTTATGTATACCTTGATTCATACGCAACTAGTACAAGCTTTGCGGATCATGCGACGATTAGTATAATCGCGGGTGCACACGGGATTATAGTAATGGACGTATGAGAACCATAGAGTGTGCTACTGCGTATGGTAAGACACGGAATGTAACATGACACCGAAGATGAGACAAACGTAATATGGTCAAAATATGGTGGATACACCGCTGGTACATCTTATATATAAGTGTTTTCACCATGTTACCAAACTTTCGTCAAACGTGCCATGAGAAATTCGGTGTTTTGCAAACCTTTTGGACCTAATACAGACTTTAAACAACTGACAAACGCATTATATCCGATTATCCACGACGAGACTTCATTCTTAACTCATCGTTTTCATTTATCCAATACTTATGCCATCCTTGTACTTGCACTCGTCTATTAAAAAAATCAATCGCTCACATTTATACTCCTATTATTCTCCGTTATTCTTCGTCTTTTATACGAACCCCATTCGCAATCGAGTCTGTCTAAACGTTTGAATCTTAATCTACCTCCTTACTTTTAAAAACTACCTTTATATTCCTTATTCCTGTGCAAACACCGCAGTTGGTCGTCATATCTAAAAAAAAAACCGTTTATTGTAAAACGCCAAACCTTCTCGTTTCTCCCAAATAAACAATCTTCTACACATATGCGATTTAGTATTATTCTTAAACTTCCATACAAAACTACCACTGTTCATCAAATACAAACCATTTTTATACATTTTTTTTAAATACGACACATATTTAATGCACTCCCAATTTGAGTTATTCAAACGGGTTTAAACTCACTTTACCTATATACGTACCTACACGTTTTTGATTATGTTGATACCCCAAATCATTTCAGACAAACGAACTCCTTTACAAACCTATCTTACCGTTCTCTAAATTTCATACTTTTTACGGTTCAAAGTTTTGAAGTCTCAATTTTAAATAATCATCTTTTTACCAAAATTCTTGCAAGTCTTGCTCTTGAATAAATTTCGGGACGAAATTTCCTAAAGGAGGGGAGACTGTAACATCCGTAGATTGGATTCCCAAAATCCGACCCATTTTGAAATTCAGATCTTAAACTTGAACCTCGAAAATTTTTCGCGAATTATATAACCGATGAAAATTTGTTTATTCAGTTATTTAATTAATTAATTTAAAATTTTACTAATATAATCTAGCTAGTTTTGTAAAATAAATAAATAAATAAATACATATATTACTATATCAATTGAACTAAAGCTAGATATGAATAAGAACATTTAGACAAGGCTCAAATCTTACTGGGTTTACTTAAAAGATATAAGCATTTGACTAATTACTGAATTAAAAGGGTAAACACATGAAACATAACCATTAGCCATGGTCGAGTGATAATTTAATTGAAGGAAAAAAAGGTTATTATATTGAAATGATCGACATTTATTATTATGGTAATATTAATGTGCATGTGTACCAATAATTATAATAACGTGCAAATTAAACTCCATATTAAGTTGCCGCCCAAACATAACAGCTAGCATCCAGCCGTTTCCCCAAGCTTGTTTCGCTGATTTTCGATACCCAGCTGTTGATTCCGAGTTCCCATCTTCAAATAAATCATGAACCTAGACTACCTAGCCAAATGATCGATCATTTTCTTCTAAAATCAAAAACAAAGAATTTCCAAGGCAATGATGAATGGTTATAAAGCCCCTCCTACAAATCCTGTCTCGACACACCTCACAGCCATCTCGACACTCTCACCACCACATCACCTTTTGATTATCATTACACCCTCACCGGACAACCGGAGTTCGCCGGAAACCTGCAAGTGGCCGGAGTCGATGTGATCGCCAGAGTAATCGAGGCGCCGTCAGAGGATAACGAGCCTTGCCGGAGCGTGAAGACAACACCGGAGACTTTCGGAGCTTACGACGGAACTCAACCCGTCACCGTTTCGCCATCGGAACTCGAAGACGTCACGGAACACGAGTCGGAAACGTCCACTGTTCGGTATACTTCATCCTCCCAAACTCGTTTTCTTTCTTTTTGGGTTATATGTAACAGCAAACATAACTTATGGAGATCATAAAATGAACATTAAAACAAATATATATATATAAATATATATATATATATATATATATATATATATATATATATATATATATAGTTTCTGTTGGGGAAGATGATGAATAGTTATATAAAAAAAACACAAACCTTGTTCGGTATATTTTTTCCTCGTTATCGATTCATAACATTTTCGAATATTTTTCTTTTTTGACTGTGAAGAACACATAATGAAATCATTGGTTGATTTATGGATTGCCACTATGTTGTCTCGAGTCAGACATCAAACCCGTTAAGCCTACCCATATTACTTGTATTCCTTTTTCTAAAAGTTTAAGTGGTTTACTAATTAAATAATAAAGGAAATTGTTGTTTTACTAATACTATAAAACGAATCTTTTAGATTCTGTCAACTTCTTAAAAAGCAAATTTCATTTATTCTTTATTCATAAACTCCAAAACATTTAAGAATATGAATTGTGTTATTAAATAAATTCGTTAATTAATAGCATGTTTTAGTCTATAAGCCAAATTAAATTTCAATTAAACTAATGGGCGTACATATCATAATAAGGTCCCTGTTTATAATTATTATTATTCGCTTCTTTTACTTTAACTATGCAAACATGTTTCCATGTTTTAAAATTTAATAAAACTCAAATGGTGATACAAAACGTACCACATGAATGAATAAACTCAAATAAATAATAACTTTAAGTAATTGCATCTTGCATTGTATATTTAGTATTTCGCATTTACTATTTATAGGGTAGTTCTTGTTGTGCGGATTTCTCGTTTCATTCGTGCCCTTATTTTGAGCCATCAACAAGACACAAACTGTGAGTATACTCGATCCCTTTTTCCCCTTTACACTTTGGGATGCAACATGTATACCTATTCAAAACAACTTTTATGCTTAATCAAAACATACTCTATCTATGAACGTGACATGAAACTATTGTGAATATTTGCTATGCTTGTATGCTCTATGAACGATTTGGAACGTTATATGCTCATTAACTTTGCTAGCCCACCTTAACAATTATAGCGCTATAGGATTGACGCCCCGCCCGTTATTCTTGTGGGTATTGTTAAGTTAAACTTTACCACCCCGCTAAACTTTTGGGATTAGGCTTGTTATGCGTTGTATTCTTGGGTTTGATCATATTGTACGCCAAAAATTGCATACTAGTAATCACACATTATGAATCATGTTGGATATGAGTTTTTACTCTATTATGCTATGTAATTAAACTTGTATACTCGCCAACTTTTGTTGATTTTATTTTAATACATGTTGCTGGTTGTTAGACAAGACGATGAAGAAATCAAGTTAGAATGGACTTAGATACCCATTTTAGCAATTAAACAATGTTTGAATCTATGTTTATTATTTGAGACAATGTATTTCTTTCTTAGTTTTAATAAAATGATTTAATTCATATTGTCACATTTAGTGTTATGTTGTTTTAAGCAATTTGTTCGTCTCATCCCGATGTTTCCGCCATCGGTTGGGGTGTGACAGATTGGTATCAGAGCCATAACTGTAGGGAATTAGTAAAAGTAGAAATGCTTTAACCTAGTCTATAGTTTTAGAGCTTTATTTTTGTGTTTTGCTTGAAACTACATTGCATGCTACTTTATTTGCCTTTATTCATTCTCTTTAGATCTTTTAAGCATATATGTCCCTTATTTGTTAACACTTGACATGCTACACTTGTCTTATTACGTGCTAATACTTGTTTCCTCGTTTTATCCTTTATGTGTCGTTCTTGACATACTTTTTATGTGTTAATAATTGTTTCATTATTCCATTCCTTATGAGCTATTCTTGACATGTTTATACTTGTTCGTCTAATCTTTAACATACACTTTTCCTCTTACATTTTACTCGATTAATCTAAATCCGACAACACTCATATTGTACAAAAGAGACGAGTTTACCAAAATAGGCGTGAAACCCACAATTTGGTAAACAACTCTCATCCCGCTTGATTTCATTTTTTGCACGAAATTACACCATTAAGTTAGGAGTGAAATCCACATCTTAATGGAAATTTCACATTTCAAATTTCAATTTCTAGTGGACCCTCGTCAAAGTGTCGAAATTAACTTTTGACCCGACGAGTACCAACCACACTTAGGGTACGAAATCGTCAAGTTAGGGGTGAAACCTGCACCTTGTCGACTAGTTCCACTCCTTGATTTTTTTTTTCATAATTCCCGCCAAGTCTTGAAATTTCGATTGATTTGGGACATGTAGTAACCGGAAGGGTAAATACCGTTAACCGACTTGTCGGCGAGAGTATTTCACCTATTAGGCCAAAGCATGCTCCTTAAATTCGAAAGACTTTTCTACCACTTTGGTTAGTCAAAGTTCCATTTTGGAACCATCCAAATTTTGATCAAACATGTGTTTCTGTTAATTATTTTATACGATGCAATCTTTCAAATTCGAATTTACTTTCGATATTTTCTTCTCACACACACAACATATTGAACCTTTTTCCATACATTAATACATATGCATGATTTCATATGATTTAAATTCATTTTCCTTGTAACGACAAGTGGAGAAAAATCATCAAGATGGGAGTGATTTCCTTACCTTGACGACTAACTCCGTTTCTTTTCTCACCTTACAACGACCTCACCAACGAGTTAGGGGTGATTCCCTTATTTAGGTGATCGTTACCAAGACTTAATTTTAATAGACTTTATTATGTACACACTATCACGATTATACCCAAAATGATTATTAGTCAAATTCTTATTCATCTCAACATGCATTGTCTATTTAGACCTACTTCTTATCCTACAGTCTATTTTCACATTCTCTGACATCCACGAAATTCTTAACATTATCGTAAACGCTCATTTCTTGATTTTCAGAATTTCATGAAATGCTACTTATCAATTTAGCCGGCCAAATAAATCCATTACCCACAAAATTTCGTATTCCACGTAATCACTAAAACACATTATCTCGCATCATTATACTAAAGATCGTTATTTTTCAATTGAGAATCAAGCCACCTTTTCATACAAACTATTACAAATACTATTCGATCGTTGGCCAAAACTATTTTCAAAATCAACAAAGTATTTTATTGAGAATACTTTTCACGATCACTAAGCTCATATACCAAATTTCTTTTCTAAGGATCAACGTTTTCACCATAACCTCTAAACTTCGAATTTCTTCATTAATGAAAAGTTATTTAAAACTTCTAGAACCTTTTCAAACATTGCTCGATACGTCAAATGAATTTAAAACATGTGGGCAAGGAAACTCCATAAGAACCAATAATTTTTTTAACTTATGTAAATCTTTAAAAAAAAAGAGTAGCATTTCATTCTTTTACAAAGTACCATTTCACGCAACCAATGGATGTTTTATATCCTCTTCACTTGCACAAACTAGACTCTATATTCCTAATTCGACTTAATTTATTTTGATTCAATTTTGCTCAAGCGACTACACACATATATAATTTTACACGTTTTAGTCAATATCACACAACAATCTCATGCATACCACTCGTTTTCTTCTCTTCTTACTCAAACCTTCTTAATATTTTACGTGCGTTAATTCGTAAATTTCAATTAATGTTACAAACAAAATAAGTATTTCTTACACTCATATTTATATATATGTTATGTCTACACTTATATCCATACTTACACATTTATGTTTATAATTCAAAATTTATACATTTCCATTTATATCCACACTTATACAATTTTGTTTGTATCTATATTCATACCCGTATACACATTCATGCATTATACGTTGGTACTTATATTTCCCCTCGTTTACATTTATACTAATGATCACATTCATATTTCTACTCATACATTCTATTCATACTCGAACTTTCGTGTTTTGCACTCATATTCACGTTCATATTCGTGCTCATGCATCTTATGTTCATACTCATACTCATACTCATACTCATACTCATACTCATACTCATACTCATACTCATACTCGTATTGTCACTCACACGCTGTGTGTTCATATGTATACTCGTATTCACACTCGTACTCGCATTTATACTCATGTTTATACGATTTCTGTTATACTCGTACTTATGTTTATACTCTCATTTATAGAATTGTGTTTATACTCACGTCATTCGTTTGTGCTCAAATTGCACTCCCATTGGTACTCATTTTTCCATATGTGTCATATTTATACTTGTGATCATACTATTAACCATGCGCTTGTTGTTATGCACGCATGCGTCTTCATATTTAAAACTTATACTATGCTCATGCTTTTATTCATACACAAAATTTATATATTCGCACCGGTACGCGAGCGAAACCCGAGGGAATTCGCTTACGTTGGTCTATACTATTTGGAACGCAAACATACTTATATATTACATTTTTATGCACACACGAGCTTATTTTCAAAATTTATGTATACCTTGATTCATACGCAACTAGTACAAGCTTTGCGGATCATGCGACGATTAGTATAATCGCCGGGTGCACACGGGATTATGGTAATGGACGTATGAGAACTATAGAGTGTGCTACTGCGTATGGTAAGACACGGAACGTAACATGACACCGAAGATGAGACAAACGTAATATGGTCAAAATATGGTGGATACACCGCTGGTACATCTTATATATAAGTGTTTTCACCATGTTACCAAACTTTCGTCAAACGTGCCATGAGAAATTCGGTGTTTTGCAAACCTTTTGGACCTAATACAAACTTTAAACAACTCACAAACGCATTATATCCGATTATCCACGACGAGACTTCATTCTTAACTCATCGTTTTCATTTATCCAATACTTATGCCATCCTTGTACTTGCACTCGTCTATTAAAAAAAATCAATCGCTCACATTTATACTCCTATTATTCTCCATTATTCTTCGTCTTTTATACGAACCCCATTCGCAATCGAGTCTGTCTAAATGTTTGAATCTTAATCTACCTCCTTACTTTTAAAAACTACCTTTCTATTCCTTATTCCTGTGCAAACACCGCAGTTGGTCGTCATATCTAAAAATAACCGTTTATTGTAAAACGCCAAACCTTCTCGTTTCTCCCAAATAAACAATCTTCTACACATATGCGATTTAGTATTATTCTTAAACTTCCATACAAAACTACCACTGTTCATCAAATACAAACCATTTTTATACATTTTTTTTTAAATACGACACATATTTAATGCACTCCTAATTTGAGTTATTCAAACGGGTTTAAACTCGCTTTACCTATATACGTACCTACACGTTTTTGATTATGTTGATACCCCAAATCATTTCAGACAAACGAACTCCTTTACAAACCTATCTTACCGTTCTCTAGATTTCATACTTTTTACGGTTCAAAGTTTTGAAGTCTCAATTTTAAATAATCATCTTTTTACCAAAATTCTTGCAAGTCTTGCTCTTGAATAAATTTCGGGACGAAATTTCCTAAAGGAGGAGAGACTGTAACATCCGTAGATTGGATTCCCAAAATCCGACCCATTTTGAAATTGAGATCTTAAACTTGAACCTCGAAAATTTTTCACGAATTATATAACCGATGAAAAATTTGTTTATTTAGTTATTTAATTAATTAATTTAAAATTTTACTAATATAATCTAGCTAGTTTTGTAAAAAAAAAATAAATACATATATTATTATATCAATTGAACTAAAGCTAGATATGAATAAGAACATTTAGACAAGGCTCAAATCTTACTGGGTTTACTTAAAAGATATAAGCATTTGACTAATTACTGAATTAAAAGGGTAAACACATGAAACATAACCATTAGCCATGGTCGAGTGATAATTTAATTGAAGGAAAAAAAAAGGTTATTATATTGAAATGATCGACATTTATTATTATGGTAATATTAATGTGCATGTGTACCAATAATTATAATAACGTGCAAATTAAACTCCATTTTAAGTTGCCGCCCAAACATAACAGCTAGCATCCAGCCGTTTCCCCAAGCTTGTTTCGCTGATTTTCGATACCCAGCTGTTGATTCCGAGTTCCCATCTTCAAATAAATCATGAACCTAGACTACCTAGCCAAATGATCGATCCTTTTCTTCTAAAATCAAAAACAAAGAATTTCCAAGGCAATGATGAATGGTTATAAAGCCCCTCCTACAAATCCTGTCTCGACACACCTCACAGCCATCTCGACACTCTCACCACCACATCACCTTTTGATTATCATTACACCCTCACCGGACAACCGGAGTTCGCCGGAAACCTGCAAGTGGCCGGAGTCGATGTGATCGCCGGAGTAATCGAGGCGCCGTCAGAGGATAACGAGCCTTGCCGGAGCGTGAAGACAACACCGGAGACTTTCGGAGCTTACGACGGAACTCAACCCGTCACCGTTTCGCCATCGGAACTCGAAGACGTCACGGAACACGAGTCAGAAACGTCCACTGTTCGGTATACTTCATCCTCCCAAACTCGTTTTCTTTCTTTTTGGGTTATATGTAACAGCAAATATAACTTATGGAGATCATAAAATGAACATTAAAACAAATATATATATATATATATAGTTTCAGTTGGGGAAGATGATGAATAGTTATATAAAAAAAACACAAACCTTGTTCGGTATATTTTTTCCTCGTTATCGATTCATAACATTTTCGAATATTTTTCTTTTTTAACTGTGAAGAACACATAATGAAATCATTGGTTGATTTATGGATTGCCACTATGTTGTCTCGAGTCAGACATCAAACCCGTTAAGCCTACCCATATTACTTGTATTCCTTTTTCTAAAAATTTAAGTGGTTTACTAATTAAATAATAAAGGAAATTGTTGTTTTACTAATACTATAAAACGAATCTTTTAGATTCTGTCAACTTCTTAAAAAGCAAATTTCATTTATTCTTTATTCATAAACACCAAAACATTTAAGAATATGAATTGTGTTATTAAATAAATTCGTTAATTAATAGCATGTTTTAGTCTATAAGCCAAATTAAATTTCAATTAAACTAATGGGCGTACATATCATAATAAGGTCCCTGTTTATTATTATTAATATTATTATTATTATTCGCTTCTTTTACTTTAACTATACAAACATGTTTCCATGTTTTAAAATTTAATAAAACTCAAATGGTGATACAAAACGTACCACATGAATGAATAAACTCAAATAAATAATAACTTTTAGTAATTGCATCTTGCATTGTATATTTAGTATTTCGCATTTACTATTTATAGGGTAGTTCTTCTTGTGCGGATTTCTCGTTTCATTCGTGCCCTTATTTTGAGCCATCAACAAGACACAAACTGTGAGTATACTCGATCCCTTTTCCCCTTTACACTTTGGGATGCAACATGTATACCTATTCAAAACAACTTTTATGCTTAATCAAAACATACTCTATCTATGAACGTGACATGAAACTATTGTGAATATTTGTTATGCTTGTATGCTCTATGAACGATTTGGAACGTTATATGCTCATTAACTTTGCTAGGCCACCTTAACAATTATAGCGCTATAGGATTGACGCCCCGCCCGTTATTCTTGTGGGTATTGTTAAGTTAAACTTTACCACCCCGCTAAACTTTTGGGATTAGGCTTGTTATGCGTTGTATTCTTGGGTTTGATCATATTGTACGCCAAAAATTGCATACTAGTAATCACACATTATGAATCATGTTGGATATGAGTTTTTACTCTATTATGCTATGTAATTAAACTTGTATACTCGCCAACTTTTGTTGATTTTATTTTAATACATGTTGCAGGTTGTTAGACAAGACGATGAAGAAATCAAGTTAGGATGGACTTAGATACCCATTTTAGCAATTAAACAATGTTTGAATCTATGTTTATTATTTGAGACAATGTATTTCTTTCTTAGTTTTAATAAAATGATTTAATTCATATTGTCACATTTAGTGTTATGTTGTTTTGAGCAATTTGTTCGTCTCATCCCGATGTTTCCGCCATCGGTTGGGGTGTGACAGGTTTAACCAATGCCACAGCTGCATTTATGGACATGATATATGTAAGCCATATTTGGATAAATTCATAATTGTTTTTATTGATGATATTCTCATTTACTCTAAAAGTAAAGAGGATCATGCAAAGCATTTGCAAGCACTTTTAAGTCTGCTAAGAAAGGAAAACCTTTATGCTAAGTTTTCAAAGTGCGAGTTTTGGTTAGAACAGGTACAGTTTCTCGGACACTTAGTTAATCATGAAGGAATTCATGTGGATCTAACAAAGATCGAGGCGATTACCAAATGGAAAACCCCTGAATCGCCAACCGAGGTTAGAAGTTTCTTAGGATTGGCCGGTTATTATAGAAGATTTATTCGGGATTTTTCTAGAATAGGCATTCCCTTAACTAAGTTAACCTGTAAATCTATTAAGTTTGAATGGGGACCAAAACAGGAAGAAGCTTTTAGAATTATTAAGCAAAGATTAACCCATTCACCTATATTAGCGTTACCAGAAGGAACTGAAGACTTTGTAGTCTATTGCGACGCTTCCAAGTTAGGTTATGGATGTGTATCAATGCAACGTCCAAAGGTTATAGCTTATGCATCTAGACAACTTAAGAATCATGAAGAGAATTATTCAACCCATGATTTGGAATTAGGAGCTATAATTTTTGCCCTTAAGATTTGGAGACATTACCTTTATGGTAGTCAGTTTACCATATTCACTGACCATAAAAGTTTAAGATGTGTTTTTGGGCAAAAAGAGTTGAATATGAGACAAAGACGCTAGATGGAAATTCTTAGTGATTATGATTGTAATATCCAGTATCATGCAGGAAAGGCAAATGTAGTGGCTGATGCTTTAAGTCGAAAGTATCATGAGAAGCCAAAAAGGGTACGTTCTCTTAAATTAAATCTACAAGTAGATTTAAATGATCAGATTAGAAAAGCACAAGAATCAGTAATCAAGGATGATACTGAAAAATTAAAAGGAATGATTAATGAATTAGAACAAGGAACAGATGGAATTTGGAGATTCCATAAGAAAAGAATGTGGATACCTAAATTAGGAAATCTACGCCACCGTATATTAGAAGAAGCCCATAAATCTAAATATACGATGCATCCAGGAAGTGATAAGATGTACCAGGATTTAAGGAAAAATTTCTGGTGGATAGGAATGAAAAAAGATATAGCAGCTTATGTTTCTAAATGTTTAACTTGTTCTCAAGTTAAAGCTGAACATCAGAAACCCTCAGGATTATTACAACAGCTAGAAATGCCAGTTTGGAAATGGGAATTGATAACAATGGATTTTGTTACCAAATTACCCAAAACAAGAAAATGTAATGATACAATCTGGGTGATTGTAGACAGGCTAACCAAATCAACTCATTTCCTACCAATGAAGGAAACTTTCAGTATGGAACAATTAGCCAAATTGTATGTAAATGAAATCCTTTCATTGCGTGGAATTCCTTTATCAATTGTTTCTGATAGGGATAGCCGTTTTACCTCTCATTTTTGGTCAAGTTTCCAAAAAGCAATGGGAACCAAGTTAAATCTAAGCACAGCTTATCATCCTCAAACAAACGGACAAAGCGAAAGGACGATTCAGACAATGGAAGATATGCTTAGAGCATGTGTAATTGATTTTGGAGGTAATTGGGACGATCACTTACCTTTAATTGAATTTTCTTATAATAACAGTTATCACACAAGTATCAATGTTGCACCATTCGAAGCACTTTATGGACAAAAGTGCAGAACCCCAGTCTGTTGGGCAGAAATTGGGGAAAAGCAACTATCTGGACCTGAGATAGTCCAGGAAACAACTGACAATATCATTCAAGTCAAGGAACGACTAAAAGCAGCACGTGATCGACAGAAGAGTTACGCTGATGACATACGTAAGCCGTTAGAATTTCAGGTAGGAGACAAAGTATTGTTAAAAGTCTCTCCTTGGAAAGGAGCAGTAAGATTCATCAAACGGGGAAAGCTAAGTCCCAGGTATGTTGGACCTTTTGAGATTATTAGAAGAATAGGACCTGTAGCCTATCAGCTACAACTGCCAGAGGAAATGGCAGGAATACATGATGTATTTCATGTATCTAATCTCAAGAAATGCTTAGCTGATGAAACACTTGTAGTACCTCTTAAGGATATAGAGGTAAATGAACAACTTAAATTTGTAGAAAGGCCTCTACAGATTGAAGACAGGAAAGTCAAGAACCTCAAGCACAAGAGATTAATTCTGGTAAAAGTAAAGTGGAACTCCAAAAGAGGACCAGAATACACATGGGAACTCGAATCAGAAATGCAAAAGAAATATCCACACTTGTTCCAATAGACCTCGAGGACGAGCTCTAAAACAAGGTGGGGAGGATATAACAACCCTAAACTGACACCCTCGTAATAATTTCCGACACCCTAAAAAAATTAAAATATCCCAATATGTCCCTAAAAACACCCCATACTTGTAAACGGACCTCGAATATCTTAAATATTATTAAAAATAATTAAAAAATAATATTTTGGGTTTGTCGCGGGCCGCGTAGAACCTTTAAGGATCTTACGCGAGCCGCTAGAGATCAAAAGTGTGGCGCAGCCCGGTGCTGACACGTGTCCGACTCGTGTTGAACCTACTAGTTGACCCGGATCACCTACGCCGTTGACCAGAGTTGACGCGGGCCGCGTAAGCCTTTGCTTACGTTTACGCGGGCCACGAGAAAGTGAGAATCAGGCCCTATAAATAGCATGCATCGGCCTTCAGTCGAAATTCGTTCAGAAATCTTTCTTTCTCTTAATTTTCTTACAATAGGAATTATACACGGGTATAATACCCCCCTAAATAGCGAGATTCTGCTCCGTTGTAAGTATCATAACCCCTGGATACGTATTAGATACTCTGCCCGATTGATCTAGGGTTCCGTAACGGCTGTCGTGGTTCTGCCCGACGTAGTCGTTGGAATGTCGTCTCGGGGAGGGTATTGCTAATGTTAAAATGGGTTATTATACTAACACGTGTGCATTTGTGTAAATTATAGATTATTCCCAGGAAGTCCTATTGGAAACCTAAGACAGCAATGTGAGTAATCTCCTTTTTGCAAAATGTTTTTACAAAACCTCACTTAATTAATTATATATTAAGCAGTTATTGAGTATTTGTAAGGATACAATTATCGTCGGTAAATTTGGGGGTTTGTATACAAAATTTGTTACTGCCTTGCGAGGAGTAACATGACCATAAGTCGGAACGACAATACCGTGGGTGTTAATTGATATAACTTGGAAACAAAAGTAATTGCGAAATCGCCCTCAATACTGTACAATGGTTTTTATCAAAACTTGATTGAACTGGGATTCACTCACCAGTGTTTCCCACTGACAAAATATTTTTAAACGCGTCTCAGGTAACAAAACGTGAAAGCCAAATAGAAGCCAGCTGGACAGCACTGAAGGCTTGCAAAACACTCACAACATCCAATCAAGTTCCGCCATGTCATCAACCATTATTCCATCACTCACAACCTTTTTTAGGGGAGTGGGGGTGGTCCGTGATGGCCACCCCATCACGCGTGAAACCAATTAGCACACCGCTGCCACCATAAAAATAACGCGTTGAGAACATCACGCGTTGAAAAAGAATGTTACCGTTTCCTTTTTTGACCGTTTGGCACATATTTGACCGTTGGGATTTAATTTTTTGAGGGTTTTTTTATATAAAATCCAAATTATTCCCCCACTCAATCAAAAAACTCTCCAATTCAACTCAAAAACTCTCCAATAGAACTCAAAAATTCTCCAATTCAACTCAAAAATTATACAACAAACATGGAAGGTTCAAGCAAGAGAGGTGGGGGTTCGAAAAAAAGAGGTTCGGGTAGGAAGAAAAATCCCGTAAGACCCAAGGTTCGAGCGAATCCTGGCGAGTCGACGCGCTTTAGGTTGCAAGACGAACCTGAGCAAGTCCCACCCTTTCACACCCAACAATATCCACCCTTTCAAACCCAACAATATCCACCCTTTCAATCGCAAACGTATCAAAACCAACCGTTTGTTCCACCGTTTCAACCTTACCAATTTCAACCCCAATCGTTTCAACACTTTCAAACCCAACCCCACCAACTCGACCCACTACTAGAAGATAACACCCTCATCCGTCAATTTGCAAATGCGTATCGTGAACCACAACCAAGTCTCGACGACGATGAAGATGATGATTACGTTCAAGAACAAGAAGAAGAAGAAGAAAAAGAAGAACAAGAAGAGGAAGAAGAACAAAATGATGAGGTTCAAGAAATTGTCCCAACCGTCCGACAACATTGGACGAGCGAGGAGGAGGTGGCCTTGTTGAAGGCGTACTTGCACATCTCCGAGAACAAGAAACATGCCAACGAGAAAAGAAAGGATACGTTTTGGAGACGGGTCATTAATCATTTTAGCCGACTTCCCGGTGCAAAGGAACGAAACATGGAACAAATGACGTCGAAATGGACGGATTTGAACGGGAAAATTAGTAAGTTCAACGGTTGTTTCATTCAAAAGGTATGTTTTTTTATAAAGTTTAAATCTTTAAAAAAAAACTATTGTTAAAAAAACAGAAACTGTTTTATTTAAAAAAAAAATAGAAAACAGTTTTTTAAAAAAATAAGAAAACTGTTATTTAAAAAAAAACAGAAACTGTTATGTTTTATAAAAACAAAAACTGTTTTATTTTTTATAAAAACAGAAACAGTTTAAAAAAAAACAGAAAACAATTTTTGTTAAAAAAACAAAAAACAGTTATTTTTTTTATAAAAAACAGAAACAATTTTTGTAAAAAAAACAGAAAACAATAATTTTTTATAAAAAACAGAAAACAATTTTTTTTAAAAAAAATACATAAGTTTTTATATTTTTTTGTAGAACTGTAATCCACAAAATGGAGCGAGTGAGGCAACAATCATACGACAAGCCACCGAAGAGTATTGCTAACTCTACAAAAGAGGAGTTTTCCACACGTGGCAGCATGGGAGGTTGCGAGGAATCACCCGAAGTGGGTCCCGGTTGATTTGGTCGACATGCGTGGTCCTACGGCTCCAAAAAAAGAGGAGGTCCGAAAAGATCAAAGACATCCGATTCAGGGAACTACACGACTTCCGCGTCGGATAACTTGCCCCAAATGAATTTAAACGAAGACCCCCTTGACGAACCCGATCAACCCATTGACGACCCCACTGAAGAAGATACCCCTACAAGGCCACGCCGCAGGAAAACTGGTGAATCGTCAAGCAAAGGAAAGGAAGCGGTGGCGGAGTCGATCGTCAGAATCGAAGAGGCGAAATTGGCGCAATACAACGAGGCCAAACAAAAAAAAGAAAAAATTATGTCCGTAAAAGTTGAACGCGAGCAGGCATACATGGGAAACTTGAAAACGGTAGAAAGACAAAATGATTTAAAAATCTTGTGTGAGCCGCACGCCTATCTCGACGAACCGTTTAAGTCGGTTGTAATTCAACAAAAGCGCGAGATTTGCGAAAGGTGGGGTTGGGAGATGCCACTCATTTAATTTAAGTTTTTTTCCCAATGTTTAGTTGTTTTTTATTTTGCTATGTAATTTATTTTTTAATTTTAATGAAATTTATAATTTTAGTGTTTTATTGTTAATTTCTAATTTTAAAACAAAAATTAAAAACATTTGTGAGTGATGGATTTCCATCACTAATGATGACCACCACCACTACAAAATGCTTGTGAGTGATAGAATAGTGACTGATGACATGGCAGGAGTTGATTGAATGCTTGTGAGTGATGGAATTCTATCACCAGTGACCACCCCACTCCCCTTAGTGGCAATGGTCATCACTCACAACACCCAACAATAAACCCTCACACCCCCTCACATCCATTTATCACTCACACCCCCATCATGCGTTAAGTTTATCACGCCAACCTTCCATCACTCGTTGTAAATGCATGTGGCAGTGGGTATTGCACCAAGTTCTACGCGTGGAACATTTCATCACGGACAAAAATATCCACCACCCCGCCTCCCCTAAGAAGTTGTGTCTTAAGCAAATCCTTTCAAAAATAAGTGTGTGGGGTATATACCCGAGCAAAGAGAATCCAAAAGCTCATCAGCAGTTGTTCCTTGATGTGAGCAAATGATGCCTCATAGATGATAGAGATAATAATCATGCGAACTTGAGCATCATTAGCAGTACATGTTGTATAATTTGGATTAGTAGTGAGGCAAGTAGTAAGATACATAATGGTGCATCACACTCTTCAGTGGGTATCCATCTAATAAATGTTGTTTTTTTTAAAGGAAAATTTCATTCAAACAAACTCGAAAGGTCCTCAAAGCAAGGACCTACGAGCAAACAAACGATACAACATCAATCCAAGGGATACGGACACCAATTTTTCCAATCTACATCTTTCCATCTAGACCTATTACGAATCCAAAAGTATGCCGTCGATTTAACAGTCTCCACGACCTCAATCGGTCTCCGCTGCTTGTTGTTAAAAACACGATCATTACGCTCATTCCACAACACCCACAAAGTAGTGTAAACAATACCTCTTAAAATGTGTCTCGTATTTTTAGACTTTGTTTGAATCTCCGGCACTCACAATAGGTCCAACACATCAAACGCAAAACTAGGATTTAAGCGGCACCACGCTTCTACTCTATACCACACTTCATGAGAAAAAACGCAGCCGATGAAAAGATGTAAAGCCGTTTCCAATTCTGCTTGACAGAGAGTACAGGATGTTTGTGGAAGGATCACGCCACATTTAAGAAGCTCTGAATTAGTAGGAAGACGATTACGCGCAACCCTCCATACCATAATTTTGCATTTTAATGGCACCCAACCCTTCCATTTAATCAACGGACTATTATCAACCAAAGAGGTGTTGGAAAACAATTTCTTAGCCGAGCAAACTGTGAACAAACCATCTTTTTCAAGCTTCCATTTCCAGTCATCTACACCACCCCTCCATGTGAAGTCATGAATCTCATTAAGGAGCTAAAACAATTCGGACACCTCTGCATGCGAAGAGAGAGCCGAACGCCAATCCCACTCCATGGTTTTAATATTATTCACGCAACGAATCCGAGCAGAGACCTTAACCCATTTATTTTTTTCAAGCCTAAATAGGTTAGGATATATAACTCGAAGAGGTTCGTCTCTTAACCAAATGTCTCCCCAAAAAATTTATAGAATAACCGTCACCTAACTCACCAACGAAAAAAGAATTAAGTGCCGACCCGTTTGGAGTTTTCTTCTCTCCCACTTTAACAATATGTTTCCAACAACCATTAGACGAAGCGCTACAAGGTAACATAGCCCAGGGCCTACTCGAACCGTGACATCCCAAAATAATTCTCTTCCATAAGCTACTTCCTTCTTTTTTGAATCTCCAAGTCCATTTCAACAGAAGCGCGTCATTCACCTCTTGTAACTTAGACACACCCAATCCACCTTTCTTTTTTGGAGTAGTAACAATATCCAAGCAACCCACGAAATCTTCTTCTCTTCACTAGAGCCCGCCCACAAGAAACGCCTCATAATAGACTCAATAGAATCAATCACGGTCTTGGGTGCTTTGTAAAGCGAAAGGTAATAGACGGGTAAACTTTCTAAAACCGACTTAATGAGAACTAACCGTCCGCCTATCGATAAAGTCTTCGCTTTCCACGACACAAGATGATTTCTTATAACTTCAATAACCGGGTCCCAATTGCTAATACGAGTCATCTTAGACCCAAATGGGATTCCTAGGTAGCTAAAAAGGAATGGATCCTCTTTTACAACCTAGGAATTCCATCATATCATCCACCTTTGAATCCTCCGTACCAACACCAAAAATATTCGACTTATGAAGATTTATACGAAGCCCCGAACACAGATAAAAAATACGGAGAATCCTGGCAATACTTTGAATATTTTCACGCGACCACTCACCCAAAATAAGGGCGTCGTCCGCATAGAAAAGGTGAGTAATATCTGTTTCGTCATCCGAGAGACTAATACCTTTAAAAACGCCAATCTGTTTAGCTTTCTCCAATAACCAAGAAAGAGATTCCATCACAATCAAGAATAGAAAAGGCGACAACGGATCGCCTTGGTGGAGACCCTTTTCACATCTAAAATCAAAGGTCGGCGACCCATTAACCAAGACCGCGGCTCTAGAGGAACAACAAATACCTTTAATCCAGTCACACCACAACGGATGAAAACCCATTTGAGACAAGATAGAAATCAAGAAGTTCCAGTTGACATTGTCATAGGCCTTCTCGAAATCTATTTTCAACATAAAAGCCTTTCTATTGCTTTTCTTCAACTAATCCAAGACTTCGTTAACCATAAGAGGGCCATCGAGGATGAAACGCCCAGATAAGAAGGCCGATTGAGCCTCAGAAATAACCTGACCCATCACTTTTTTAAGACGATTAGCAAGAATTTTTGAAATAACTTTACTAATCATCCCAACAAGAGTAATCGGCCTATAATCTCTAAGACCCAAAGGCATTTTGACCTTTGGAATCAAAGTAATAAAAGATGATCTACAGCCTGAATTAATAGTACCTGAAGCGTGAAACTCCACCATGATTTTAAAGAAATCCTCCTCAAATAAGTTCCAAAAAACGCTTGACAAAGCGAAAATTATAATCATCAGGGCCAGGCGCCTTGTTTGAGCCACAATCAAATACCGCTTCTTTGATTTCTTGTTTTGAAGACATAGCAACCAGAGCATCGCGATCCTGTTCACCAATTTTGTTAATACCCGAATACACAAGAGTCGGCCGAACAGGAATCTGTTCCTTGAAATGGCTTCTAAAAAATCTCAAGACCTCTCTCTTAACCAACGTCGGTTTTGTAACCCAATCTCTGTTAATCATAAAACCCGGGATAGAGTTTCGCGCCTTTCTTCCGTTGACAACATTATGGAAGAAACTAGAGTTTTCGTCACCCAGCGAGGCCCATTTGACGAGGGATTTTTGTCTAAGATCACGCGCCTTAAGATGCTTAATATCTTCAATCGCTTTCTTGCATTCTGTCCAAATCCAGAGATCCGATTCATCCAATTCTTTAAGCTCCATTTGAACCTCGAGTTCTTCTTTTTTCTTTCCGAAGTATAGACTCTTCTTCCACTTCTTTGGCACTATAACTGATGAACCAATCTTTTAAACACCACCGAAGTCTTTCAGTTTATTTAACAAATTAATATCCGCAGTGCCACTATTAATCCAGCCTCCAAAAACCGAATGGACGACATCACTACACCCAGGCCGATCCAACCATGAGTCAAACATCCTAAAGGGTTTTGGACCAAAGTTCGAATCTTTAACCACAAAGACCAAATGAGAATGATCCGAGAAATCTCTATTAAGAGCTCGAACGCACGCGTTAGGCCACTTGTTAAACACATTGTCACAAACCAAAAACCTGTCGATTCTACTCAACTTACACAATCCTCTTCTACTGGACATATACGTATACCTCAACCCTTTCAAATTATATTCTCGTAAGCCTGCATCATCGATAAAGTCATTGAAGTCATGAGCGCAAACCGAATTAAAATTCGAATTTTTTCTTTCATCCCGATCTCTCACCGCATTAAAATCGCCAAACACTATCCACCAACCTTGATTCAAACGAATAAGATTATTAATTCTCGCGCATAGTTGTCTTTTACCAACATTAGTTTACGGAGCATAAACGTTGATTATATTCACTCTCACAGAGCTGGCCAAAACCATACCCGCCACATGAAGAAAATTACTATCTTTAGTCACCACATCTTTCACGAACACTTAAGGATCCCACATACTCACTAAACCACCCGAGTTACTGTTTTGGTTAAAAATCTAATGAGGATAATGCAACCAAACTCTTAGTTACGGGGAATGATGCTTGAAATGAAGAACAATAATAAGGATCACTTCGATGTAAATTGCACAAATGACACAAGGATTTATACGAGGAAAAAGCCCTTGATCAATGAATGATCTCCGGCATAAAAAACCTCGGGTGATGGAAACTACTGATCACCAAGCTCAAATAAATCAATAAAAGTTTACAACTTCGGATAGTGACGAGCTAAGTACAAGGATCACTATGGTTAATCGTGTAAAACTGTGAGAATTGTTAAGTGTTTGTTGAGAGCTTTGAGACTGCAATTGTATGAGAGTGTGTGTGTAACCGAAAATGGCTAAGTGTTCTAATTTTAGCTCGTCACCCCTTAAAAATGAAAGCTAACTAAGCTAACTAATTGTCCGACTTTTGTGCCATGCTCCCACGTTCTCCACAACGTCCATTTCTATTCAAATGTGTGCGAAATACCCGTGGAATATTCCATAGTAACGTTGCCAAGACCAAGTCAAGCTCAATACTCCTGCAAAACAATACGAAACACAAACAGCCAATCGTTAGTATGAGGATCCTTAGGGTGATCCATGATCCTGATCCTGAAGCTCTTCTGAGGATCACTATCTGTCACAGAAGTAAGGATCACTAATTAGGATAGCAAATAAGGATCACTAATTGTTAGAAAATCCTCCCCTAACAATTGCCCCCAAAATATAAGGAGTAAAATGTAAAATTAACGAGTTATGTTTTCTTGATCTTATCTGCAACAAACTCAACAGATTTATAGCCGTTAATATCGAACTATCCGTTGCATTATGACGTCACAGAAGTGACACCCCTGCAAAATCATCATTTTAAATAGGAGATATGGATATGATCGTATGCATTTAAATTCCAGAGCTACTCCCTTTATAACCGCATTCAGAAGATCAAACAGGTATTCTCCCCTTCATCTTCTCTCTTTGCTTGCTCTGTTTTTCTTTCCTTTCAATTATTCCATTCAAAATGTTGCTCCGGAACTCCCCTGCTAAGGATCACCAGAAAGAAAGCCCCTTCAAGAGTCAAGGTATCATCACAGATTCCGCTAAAGAACGCTACCTTTTCACCGATCCTCAGATCGATAGGATCCGGTATTGTTTTCCCGCAAACATTGTATTTAAACCCTATGATCCCACTGCCCTAAGCGATCACACTTCTGAATCATGGGTTGCCTTCCCTGTGACCCCGTTTGCCATAGGCTACACATATCCCTTTCCAACCTTTACCCAGTCTTTCTTCTCCCTAACTGGCATCTCTTATATCCAAGCCATGCCGATGATCTGGAGGGTTTTGTATACCCTCGAAAGGATCATCGAGCAGGAGGGGATAGATTTAGGCATGGCTGAGTTGGGAGAACTGTATGATCTTACCACCTTTGGTTCCCATCGCTATCTGTTCAAACGAAAACCTGGGGAGGAGCATCCGATCTTCAAAGCCACCAAGAATGATACTAACTGGAAACGGCATTTCTTTTTTGTCAGGAGAGATTCTATCCCTGATGGGAAGGATCTACCCAAGAAGTGGGCTACCCATGGTAGGATGGAGGATCCTGAGGAGGATCACCATAGAACTTATCCTTCAGTATAAGGATCACTGACATTCTTTTGCTTTTTAGTTGTGCAGCTATCTCCGTTTCACACCTCGGATTGACCCCTGCTGCTAAAGAGAGACTCTTGGCCTTCAAGAGACTTGACCCTGAAACAAGAACTTTCAAGACTACCACCCAAGATTCTCAGAAAGTATCCTCTGGTTCTGTCACGATGTCAAGTAAGTATCCTTGTTTAAATATTCAATTAAATAATGAAATTCAAGTAAAATTAAGATACTTATCTTGTTTTGGTTGTGTAGGTGCTGGAAAATCCACCAAGTCTGCTTCAAAGTTCAGCATCACCGATCTCACCAATGTCAGATCCTCAAAGAAGAAGACTCCTGTAGCCCAACTGCTTCAATCCCCAAGGCACCCCTCAGAGGAAACGGAGGCAAGAAGAGAAAGGCCTCCGAAGCTGAGGATCTGCAAGGCCTCCCCTTGATCCGCCAACAGTTCCTGGACTACTTCAATGAGGTAAGGATCACTGTCCCTGCTTGTATATCCTGCTCGTTTGAGGATCATTTGGCTCTGACATTATCCTTTATCTTCCTTGCAGAAATTTGCTAAGATCGAGACCTATGTTGGCCACGTTGAGGATCAGGATAGCAAGATTGCTGATCTTCAACAGGTTGCCGTGCTAAAGGACCTCAAGATAGCTGATCTTCAGAAGGATCTCCAGAACACCAAAAATGAGGCTGCCAAGATGCTGATCAACTTTGACTATGAGAGGCACGAGATCACCGAGGATGCCAAGGTCTCCGCCGCCATAGCAATGTACAAGACCCAGCTGCAAATGACCATGGAAGCTTAGGATCCTGCTTTTGACAAGAGCACCTGGGATGTTGAGGGCTGGAAGGCAAGGCTGGCTGAACTGGAGGACGAAGAAGAGGCTGAGGAGATCCTAACACTTGAGGCTGGAGGCAGTGGCAAGGATCAGGGTGGTGAGGCAAGTGGAGCTGGTGGTGATGATGCAGCGAAGGTCTAGGCTGCAGGATTGGGCGATGAAGGAAACTTCTAGACATAGCCGGAGCCCAATTTTTTTTTGTTTAGTGGTTGTTTTGTTGAACAATGATGGTCTGTACTCTTGAACAATAGTTTTAGGTTTAAGGATCAAGGATCCTTCAGACAATAGGCAGGATTGCAAATGGTGGAGGGATCCTCTGTTTGGGGGATGAAACCATTGTGATCCTGCCGCCTTTACATTCCTGCACAACTTCAAACCTATTATCATGGACACCCTTTACCTACCCCAGCGGACGGGCCACGTATTGCTGGTAGATGCTTGGGGTAGGTAATTTTGACAACCTTTGAAGGGTTAGTCTTTTTGTTAATAAATAAAATCTTAACCTTTTGTCGCTTATCTTGTGTTGTTGTCCTTTAAGTTCCTTTAATTTTCAATTGTCTTTGATGTGCATTTATTAAATAAGCAATTTTGAATAAGCCAAACTGAAAACATATAGGATATGATCCATGATCAAATATCCTATGGTTGTAAAATCCCAAAAAGTAGTATATGTTTTAAGGATCATAAGTTCAGTTGTCAAAGTATAAGGGTTATTCAAATAAACAATGAATAAGATAAAAATAGTTAAGGATCATACCTGAGGATCCAAGTTAGGATCCTAACCATAATCAGGATAACTATAAGATAAACCTTAGAGAGAAATAAGGATCAAGGATCCTTAGTCGTTTAACTTCAAGGACCTGAAATAGAGCACAACTTGGGACTAAGCCAATATAAGATAAGAGTTAGCAACTGGGGACAAGCCCAAGGATAACTGGGGACAAGCCCAAGGATAACTGGGGACAAGCCCAAGGATCGTGTGTAAACTGGAGTATGGCCCTAACTGGCGACTATCCAAACTTAGTGACATGAAAATGCCAAAACCTTAGCTAACGTGAAAACGTTAGAAACCTTAGGAACGGATGTATGGTACGTCTACCATTATACGTAGGATCCTAGGTATATCCAGTACAATGGAATTATCAGCCCCTAAAGCGAGTACCGGTCCCAATGCCTTGAACTATACCAGGATCATCATGCGCTACAGGCGAAACTGGGGTCAAGCCCAAATAACTGGGGTTAAACCCAAGGATCTAGATTGCTTCTGTAGATAATCAACATTATGCTAAGGATACCTGAACTTTCAAAACTCAGAATCTTGTGAGAGAAGGATAAAGGATACATGATCCTTATGCTTGTATGAGAAAATAAGTAAATGAAATAGTTCAAGATTAGGACATTACCAGAGTAAGGATCATTGATGCTTTAAGGATCCTTCAAGGATACCCCTAATGTAAGGATCATACGTGCCAGGAGGATCCTGCTCACATGAAATATTTCTTCAAATGGATAGCATTCCAAGCTCTTGGTAACAAATCACCTTCCATGGTCAGCAATCTATATGCCCCCTTTCCTGCTTCAGCTTCAATCAAATAAGGGCCTTCCCATTTTGGTGCCAATTTTCCATCAGCAGGATTGGTGGTATTCTGAAATGCTTTCCTTAATACCATATCTCCAACTTGAAACTTCCTGATCCTGACATTTTTGTTATAAGCACCAGCCATTCTTTGTTGATAACTGGCCATCCTTATCCTAGCTAGATCCCTGATTTCTTCAATAGTATCCAGGTCTTGAGCCAGGTTCTCATCATTTTCCTCAGGATCACGGGTACTTGTTCTAGCAGTTGGAACCACCATTTCTGTTGGGATCACTGACTCTGCCCCAAATACCAAAGAGAATGGAGTCTGGCCTGTAGCATTCTTAGGGGTTGTCCTATCAGCCCAAAGCACATAAGGTAATTCTTCTGCCCATTTTCCTTTCTTGGATCCAAGTTTCTTCTTCAAATTGTTAATGATGATCTTGTTGGATGATTCTGCTTGACCATTAGCTTGTGGGTGGACTGGTGTTGATGTTATCATCTTAATCCCCCAGCTGTCACAAAAGTTAGTGGTTCTGCCCCCAATAAATTGGGAACCATTATCACATATAATTTCAGAAGGAATACCAAATCTAGTTATAATATTTCTTTTAATGAAGGATATAACTTCCTTTTGTCTGACTTGGGCAAAAGCTTCAGCCTCTATCCACTTGGAGAAGTAATCAGTCATAGCAAGCATGAACACTTTCCCACCAGGTGCTTTAGGGAGCTTACCGACTATATCCATCCCCCATCTCATAAATGGCCAAGAGGAGGATATAGGATGTAGAAATTCAGCCGGCTGATGAAGGATATTGCTGTGTCTTTGACAAGGATCACACTTCTTAGCATATTCCACAGCATCTCTTTTCATAGTTGGCCAGTAGTATCCTGTCCTTAGGATCCTTGAGAACAATGCCTTGCCCCCAGTGTGGTTTCCACAATCTCCTTCATGGAAGTCTTTTAAAACTTCTTGGACTTCAGGATCCTCAATGCATCTTAAATATGGTCCTGCAAGAGATCGCTTATACAACATATTATTTAAGATTGTGAATTGAGATACCTTAATTTTGAAAGCCCTAGGATTTTCTCCCGTAGGAATCTCTCTGTGTTGTAAGTATCTCATGATTGGTAAGATCCATGATCCTGGTCCTGGATAAGATTGAGTATCCTCACTAGGGATAATTGCAGAATCCTCCCCTATTTCCATGGCCACATGATCCTCGATAGCAGGAGCCAAGATATGGATAATTGGGATGCTTATATTCTCCGGGATCTTCAAAGATGATCCTAAATTAGCCAATGCATCAGCTTCTGTATTTTCTTCCCTTGGTACCTGTGTCAAACTAAAGGAAACAAAAGAGAGTGCCAATTCTTTGACTATCTCTAAATATTTGGTTAGCTTTTCACCTTTAACAGTATAGGATCCATTAAAATGATTTGTAATTAATAATGAATCTACATGTACCTCAAGGTACCTGATCCCCATATGCTTAGCAATTTGTAAACCAGCAATCAAGGCTTCATATTCAGCCTCATTGTTAGTGGTTTGGAACTCACAAGCTATGGAGTGGGGTATTATGTCCCCTGTGGCGATTTTAGTAGTATACCAAGCCCTGTGCCTTTGACATTTGAGGATCCATCAGTATAGAGTATCCAAGGATCCTTGGTCTCTTCTAGCTGCTGGACTTCTAACTCAGCTTCTTTTTGTAAATCACTACTGAAATCAGCCACAAAGTCGGCCAATGCTTGGGATTTGATGGCTGTTCTAGGCTCATATCTTATATCATAGGCACTAAGCTTCACTGCCCACTTGGCCATCCTTCCTGACATCTCTGGTTTCCTGAGGACATTCTTAATTGGAAAATTAGTTTTAACAACAATAACATGAGTTTCAAAATAATGTCTCAACTTAGTAGATGCCATGATTAATGCAAGAATAAGCTTTTCAAGGTGTGAATACCTGGATTCAGCATCAAGTAAACTCTTACTTACATAATAGACAGGATGTTGTATACCTTCATGATCCTTAACAAGGATTGCACTTACTGCTTTTGAGGATACTGCAAGATATAAGGATAACACATCTCCTTTTTCTGGTTTCATCAAGGCTGGGGCTGAGGATAGGTAATCTTTGAGAGCTCTTAGGGCATTTTCATGCTTCTCAGTCCTCTCAAATTTCTTGTTCTTCCTTAGGATATCATAGAATTCTTTGCACTTCTCTAAGGATTTAGATATAAATCTGTTCAAAGCTGCTATTCTGCCTGTTAGCCTTTGGACATCCTTTGCATTGGCAGGAGATTTGATATTCACCAAGGCTTTGATTTGTTCTGGGCTAGCTTCAATGCCTCTCTTGGTCACCATGTATCCTAAGAATTTACCTGCTTTAACACCAAAGTGACATTTTGAAGGATTAAGTTTCATGTTATATCTGTCAAGGATATCAAATGCTTCCTCCAAGTCCCTTAGGTGATCCTCAGCTTTTATGGATTTTATCACCATATCATCTATGTAAACCTCCATAGTTTGTCCAATCTGATCCTTGAACATCATATTCACCAGCCTTTGATATGTTGCACCTGCATTCCTTAATCCAAACGGCATAGCAATATAACAATATATACCGGTTGGAGTCATAAAAGCCGTATCCTCTTGATCAGATGGTTCCATCTGAATTTGTTGGAATCCAGATGAAGCATCCATAAAAGTCAACAGTTCATGACCCGCCGTTGCATCCACCATGGATTCAATGTGGGGTAATGGGAAAGGATCCTTGGGACATGCCTTATTTAAATCTGTGAAATCGACACATACCCTCCACTTTCCATTTTTCTTTTGAACAACAACCACATTGGCCAGCCATCTTGGATACTTAACCTCTCTAATCATACCTGCTCGGAGCAATTTCTCTACCTCTTCCTGGATAATGGCATTTCTTTCAGGTGCAAACTTCCTCCTTTTTTGGTGGATTGGTTTGAATGACCTGTCAATGCCAAGTTTATGAGTGATAATATCCTTAGATATACCTGTCATATCCTCATGCTTCCATGCAAAAGTAGTCTTTCTTCTTTTGAGGAAGGATACAAGATCTTCTTTCATTTTGCCAAGGATCCCTGATCCGATATAGATTTTGGATTCAGGATCATCAGGATCCATGAGGATTTCTACCACATCCTGCTCTCTTGCCTCCAAGACATCCCTTGGAGGATACTTTGATTGCTATTGCTCCCTTGATTTCGAGGCTGGTTTCATTGATGAAGTGTAGCAATCCTTAGCCTCCTGCTGATCACTATCAATCTTGACTATTCCCCAAGGACTAGGGAGCTTCACACATTGATGGTAGGTAGATGGGACTGCCTTCATATCGTGTATCCAGGGCCTGCCAAGGATAACATTACAACAAGATAAACAGTCAATAACACAAAATTTTTGATAATTATGTAATCCTTCAACATAAATTGGGAGTTTAATGTCCCCCAGGGTGTTCTTGGTTTCGCCACTAAATCCCACGAGCACGGAGGATCTTGGTATGATATCTGATTCAGGGATACCCATTTTCTTCAGAACATCTAGCTGGATAATGTTCACTGAGCTTCCTCCGTCAATAAGGATCCTGCGGACAAAATGGTTAGAAATAAAAAGAGTAATAACTAAACCATCGTGATGAGGATCCTGGATGTCAACACGATCATCCTCATCAAAGGTTATGACTTTTCCTTCAGAGACACTTGATGTTCGAACAGGTCTTTCTCCATTATCCATTTTAGCTTCCTTTGCATGCCTTTTAGCTGCTGAGAAGGATGTACCACAGATGTCTGATCCTCCAGAAATAAAGTTTATCACTTGTGCATCTGCTGGAGGGGCCGGAGCTTTCTCAGGGATCCTTTCAGGATCCTGAGTCCTTGACTTTTTTCTACCCAGCAGTTCTTTTAAATGCCCCTTGCTCAACAAGTATCCAATTTCCTTTCTCAATGCAATGCATTCCTCTGTTAAATGCCCAAAATCCTCATGGTATGCACACCACTTTGATTTGTCTTTGGTTGCAGCCGGTTTGTCATTTTTTCTAGGCCATCTGGCTTTATCTCCTAGATTCTGCATCGCAAGGATTAGTTCATTGTTATCAACGGAAAAACAATATTCAGAAATTGGAGGATAATCCTCATCATCGTCTTCTTGATCAACAGCATGCACGTTCTGGTTATCGGATCTGTTATAGGATTTGAATTTGTTGTTCTTGAACGAGGATCCTTGCTTTTCTTGTTTTGAGGATCCTGCTAATCTCTCCTGGATCCTTTTGTCATCCTCTAGCCTGATGAACCTGAGTGCCCGGGTTCTTACCTCATCTAGGTTCCTGCATGGTGTCATAACAAGATCATCATAGAATAATGAATCCCTAAGCAATCCCATTTTGAAGGCCTCAACAGCCTGGCTATACCCAAGTTGGGAATATCTAAGGATTCTTTGCTAAATTTGGTTATGTAATCCCTTAATAATTCATTATGACCCTGGGTTATCCTATATAGATCACTAGTTAATCGCTCAAATTTTCTACTACAAGAAAACTGATTATTGAATAAGTTAACTAGATTAGCAAATGAGGTAATAGAGTAAGGGGGAAGACTTAGCAGCCATTTGAGAGCTGATCCAGTAAGAGTGGATCCAAATCCCTTGCATAGGCATGCTTCCTTTAACCTTTCTGGAATTGGATTGATCTCCATCCTCTCCCTGTATTGTGCTATGTGTTCCTCAGGATCCGTCGAACCATCATACAGCTTCATAGTTGGAACATGGAATCTTTTGGGTATCTCAGCATCACATATTGGTGGTGCAAAACGAGATATCCTGTGGCTTACATTGGCAATCTCCGGGATAGGTTTGACCACTCCTGGAACACTTGATATCATATCCTTCAGTTTTTGCAACTCTCTGGCCATAGCATGGTTGATACCTGTATCCTGCATGAATCCATGGTTAGTGGTAAGAGAATTATTAAAAGTGTTACCTCCCATTGGGTTCAAGTTAGGAACACCGGATGTGAATCCATATTGCTGGTGTTAGGGGAGGATTTTCTAACAATTAGTGATCCTTGCTTATTATCCTGACAAGTGATCCTTACTTCTGTGACAGATGGTGATCCTCAGAAGGGCTTCAGGATTAGGATCATGGATCACCTTAAGGATCCTCATACTAACGATTGGTTGTTTGTATTTCGTATTATTTTGCAGGAGTATTGAGCTTGACTTGGTCTTGGCAACGTTACTATGGAATATTCCCCAAGTATTTCGCACTCATTTGAACGAAAATGGACGTTGTGGAGAACGTGGGAGAATGGCATGAAAGTCGGGCAGTTAGTTAGCTTAGTTTAGCTTTCATATTTAAAGGGGTGACGAGCTAAAATTAGAACTGTTAGGGCAGGATTTTTAATGACCTGTGATCCTTACATGATATCCTAACAGTGATCCTTGTTTCTGTGGCAGATAGTGATCCTCAGAAGAGCTCCAGGGTCAGGATCATGGATCATCCCAAGGATCCTCATACTAACAATTGTTCTCTTTGAATTTCATGTTGTTTTGCAGGAATTACGAGTTGGACCTGGTCTTGGCAACGTTATTAAGGAATTTTCCACGCTAATTTCGCACATGCATAACCGGAAATAGACGTTGTGGAGAATATGGAAACCTAGCACAAATTACGGATAGTTTGTTAGGCTAAATTTACTTCTATTTCTAAAAGGGGTAACGAGCTAGTAGTTAGGTGACTTGCCTAAATTCAACCACACACACTTATATAAACTGCACTCTCGAGCATTTGGCAGAGGACGACACATTTCTTACACGCTCTTGCATACTACATGTTTTGGTCAAAAATCACACAAGGATAATGCAACCAAACTCTTTGTAAACGGGGAATGATGCTTGGTATGATGAACAAAGATAAGGATCACTTAAATGAAAACTGCACAAGTGACACAAAGATTTATACGAGGAAAAGCCCTTGATCAATGAATGATCTCCGGCATAAAAAACCTCGGGTGATGGAAACTACCGATCACCAAACTCCAATATAATAAACAATGTTTACAACTTCGGATGGTAACGAGCTAGGTACAAGGATCACTATGGTGCAGTGTGCTAGTACGTGTAAGAAATGTGTTGTGTCTTCCGAATGCTCAAGAGTGCTATTTATATAAGTGTGTGTGTGGTTGAATTTAGGTAAGTCACCTAACTATTAGCTCGTTACCCCTTTAGAAATAGAAGTAATTTTGGCCTAACTAATTGCCCGTAATTTGTGCTAAGTTTCCATATTCTCCACAACGTCTATTTCCGGCTATGCATGTGCGAAATCAACGTGAAAGATTCCTTAGTAACGTTGCCAAGACCTGGTCCGACTCGTAATTCCTGCAAAACAACATTAAATTTAAAGAGAACGATCGTTAGTATGAGGATCCTTAGGATGATCCATTATCCTGATCTTGTAGTTCTTCTGAGGATCACTATCTGCCACAGAAACAAGGATCACTGTTAGGATATCATGTAAGGATCACAGGTCATAAAAATCCTGCCCTAACAATTGCCCCCAAAATATAAGGAGTAATTATGTAATATTAACGAGTTATATTTTGCTGATCTTATCTGTAAATAACTCAACGGATATATAGCCGTTATGAACGAACTATCCGTTGCAATCCTGACGTCATGGAGGTGACAACCCTGCACAAATCATGATTATAAATAGAGATAGGGATAGGATCGTTTGCATTTAAAATCAAGAACTTCTCCCTTTATAACCGCAACCAGAGGATTGAACAGGTATTCCCCTTCATTTTTGCTCTTGATTGCTCTGTTTTTCTTCTTGTATCTATTTCGTTCAAAAAACGTTGCTCCGGAATTCTCCTGCCAAGGATCAGCAGAAAGAAAGCCCCTTCAAGAGTCAAGGGATCATCACAAACTCTGCAAAAGAACGTTGTATCTTCACTGATTCCCAAATTGACAGGGTTCGGTGCTGTTTTCCCGCAAATACTGTGTTCAAACCCCATGATCCTTCTGCCCTGAGTGATCACACTTCTGATTCGTGGGTTGCTTTCCCTGTGACCCCATTTGCCATAGGTTACACGTATCCCTTTCCTGCCTTCACCCAAGCTTTCTTCTCTTTGACCGGCATATCTTATATTCAGGCCATGCCGATGATCTGGAGGGTTTTGTATACCCTTGAGAGGATCATCGAGCAAGAGGGAATAGACCTAGGTATGGCCGAGTTAGGTGAACTGTATGATCTGACCACCTTTGGTTCCCATCGCTATCTGTTCAAACGTAGACACGGGGAGGAGCATCCGATCTTCAAGGCTACCAAGAATGACACTAATTGGAAGCGGCGGTTCTTTTTTGTGAGGAGAGATACCATCCCTGATGGGGAGGATTTACCCAAGAAGTGGGTTACCCACGGTAGGATAGAGGATCCTGGGAAGGATCACCGTAGAACTTGTCCTTTAGTATAAGGATCACTGATGTTCTGTTGTTTTCTTGTTGTGCAGCTATCTCCGTTTCACATCTGAAGTTGACTCCTGCTGCAAAAGAGAGACTCCTGGCCTTTAAGAAGCTTGATCCTGAAGTCAGAACTTTCAAGATTACCACCCAGGATTCTCAGGAAGTATCCTCTGCTTCTGTCACAATGTCAAGTAAGTATCCTTATTTAAGGAGTATTTATATAATGAGAGTCAAATAAAATTAAGATACTTATCTTGTTTTGGTTGTGCAGGCGCTGGAAAATCCACTAAATCTTCCTCAAAGTTCGGCATCACTGATCTTACTAACGTCAAATCCTCAAGAACACCCCTGCTGCTAGCCCAACTGCTTCGGCCCCTAAAGCACCTATCAGGGGAAAAGGAAGCAAGAAGAGAAAGGCCTCTGAAGTTGAGGATTTGCAAGGTCTGCCCCTGCTCCGCCAACAGTGTCTGGATTACATCAACGAGGTAAGGATCACTGTCCTGCTTGTGTATCCTGCTTGTTTAAGGATCACTTGGCTTCTGACATCAATCCTTGTCTTCCTTGTAGAAATTTGCTGAGGTAGAGACATATGTTGGCCATGTTGAGGATCAGGATCACCAGATTGCTGACCTTCAACAGGTTGGGGTGTTGAAGGATCTCAAGATAGCCGATCTTCAGAAGGAGCTCCAGGCCACCAAGAATGATGCTGCCAAGATGCTGATCAACTTTGACTATGAAAAGCACGAGATCACCCAGGATGCCAAGGTCTCTGCCGCCATAGCTATGTACAAGATCCGGCTGCAGATGGCCATGGAAGCCTAGGATCCTGCTTTTGATAAGAGCACCTGGGATGTTGAAGGCTGGAAGGCTAGGCTGGCTGAGCTGGAGGATGATGAGGAGGATGAGGAGATCCCGATGCTTGAGGGTGGAGGCAAGGACCAAGGTGGTGAGGCAAGCGGAGCTGGTGGTGATGGTGCAGCGAAGGATTGAGCTGCAGGATTGGGCGATGTTGGAAATTTCGAGACTTAGCCGAAGCCCAATTTTTTTGTTTGGTGGTTGTTTGTCTGAATAGTTTGATGGTTTGTACTTTGAACAATAGTTTTTAGGATAAGGATCCACGATCCTTTGAACAATAGGTAGGATAATAGGTGGTGGAGGGATCCTCTGTTTGGGGGATGAAGCCACTTGTTATCCTGCCGACCTTTATTTCCTGCACTGCTATGACCGCATGAACAATGGACACCCTTTGCCAACCCATGTGGACGGGCCACGTTTTGCTGGTAGAAAGTGGGTTGGCAATTTTGACAACTTTAAAGGGTTAAATATTTTGTGAATGAATAAAACTTTTAACTTTTGACTTATCCTGTGATGTTATCCTTGTATATCTTTTAATCTTTCAATTGTTTTGATTTATACTTGTCTGAGTAAGAAAAGTTAATCAAATTATGTTTAAGAAATTTAGGATATGATCCAGGATCAAATATCTATAGTCGAAAACTTCCAAAAAGTAGTTAATTTTAAGGATCATAGGTTCAGTTGTCAAAGTGTAGGGGTTATTCAAAATAATGAATGAAATCAAAACAGTTAAGGAGCATACCTGAGAATCCAAGTTAGGATCCTAACCTTTAACACTATAATCAGGATAACCATAAGAAAAACCTTAGTGGATAATAAGGATTGAGGATCCTTAGTTGTTTGACTTCAAAAACCTGAAAATAGAATATAACTTGGGACTAAGCCAATATAAAAGACAAGTTAGTAACTGGGGACAAGCCCAACCATTCTGGGGATAAGCCCAAAGGATAACTGGGGACAAACCCAAAGGATAACTGGGGACAAGCCCAAAGGATAACTGGGGACAAGCCCAAAGGATAACTGGGGACAAGCCCAAAGGATAACTGGGGACAAGCCCAAAGATCATAGGTGAACTGGAGTATGGCCCTTACTGGCGACTATCCAAACTTAGTGACATGATAATGCCAAAACCTTAGCTAACGTGAAAACGTTAGAAACCTTAGGAACGGATGTATGGTACGTCTACCATTATACGTAGGATCCTAGGTATAGCCAGTACGATGGAATTATCAGCCCCTAAAGCGAGTACTGGTCCCAAAGACTTGAACTATACCAGGATCATCGTGCGCTACAGGCGAAACTGGGGACAAGCCCAAGGATAACTGGGGACAAGCCCAAACAACTGGGGTTGAACCCAAGGATCTGAATTGCTTCTGAAGATGATCAACAATACGCTAAGGATACCTGGACTATCAGAACTCAAAATCTTGTGAGAGAAGGATGAAGGATACATGATCCTTATCCTTAAATAATAAGAAAATGAAATAGTTCAAGATTAGGACATTACCAGTGTAAGGATCATTGACACCTCAGGAATCCTTCAAGGATACTTCTAATGTAAGGATCATACGTGCCAGGAGGATCCTGGTCACATAAAATATTTCTTCAAGTGGACAACATTCCAGGCTCTTGGTAACAAATTACCTTCCATGGTTAGCAATCTATATGCCCCCTTTCCTGCTTCGGCTTCAATCAAATAAGGGCCTTCCCATTTTGGTGCCAATTTCCCATCAGCAGGATTGGTGGTATTTTGGAATGCTTTTCTCAATACCATATCCCCAACTTGGAATTTCCTTATCCTGACATTTTTGTTGTAAGCACCAGCCATTCTTTGTTGGTAGCTAGCCATCCTTATCCTAGCCAGATCCCTGATTTCCTCAATAGTATCCAAGTCTTGAGCCAGGTTTGCATCATTCTCCTCAGGATCACGGGTACTTGTTCTAGCAGTTGGAACCACCATTTCTGTTGGGATCACTGATTCTGCCCCAAATACCAAAGAGAATGGTGTTTGGCCAGTAGCATTCTTGGGGGTTGTCCTATCAGCCCAAAGCACATAAGGTAATTCTTCTGCCCATTTCCCTTTCTTGGATCTAAGTTTCTTCTTCAGATTGTTGATGATGATCTTGTTGGATGATTCTGCTTGTCCATTGGCTTGTGGGTGGACTGGTGTTGATGTTATCATCTTAATCCCCCAGCTGTCACAAAAGTTAGTAGTTCTACTCCCAATAAATTGGAAACCATTATCACATATTGTTTTGGTCAAAAATCACACAAGGATAATGCAACCAAACTCTTCGTAAACGGGGAATGATGCTTGGTGTTAGGGCTGGATTTTACTGTAGGTGATCCTTACACATGATCCTAACCAGTGATCCTTCTTTCTTTGGCAGACAGTGATCCTCAGCAGAACTTCAGGATCAGGATCATGGGACATTATGGTGATCCTCATACTAACGGCTACTTCCACTCAATACAATATTGTTTTGCAGGAACATCTAGCAGGATATGCTCTAGACATCATGATCCAGGAACGCGTCTTCACAAATATGGCAAGAGCTTAATCGAAGAAAGACGTTGCACAGGATATGGAAACTAGGCTTGATTTATGGGCAGCAATTTAGGCTAGATTGTCTTTATTTCTAAAGGGGTAATGAGCTGATATTTAGTCATTTTACCTAAAATAAGTCACCCACACATGTATAAATACCCATCTTCCTCATTCGGAAGAACACACACGACATACGACACAACTCTCAAACACTTAGACACTCAATGATCCTTGTACTCAGCTCATTACTATCCGAAGTTGTAATCATATTTTTGTTATATTGAAGTTGGTGATCGGTAGTTGCCATCACCCGAGGTTTTTTATGCCGGAGATCATTCATTGATCAAGGGCTTTTTCCTCGTATAAATCATCGTGTCTTTGCATCTTTATCACAAGAGTGATCCTTTACTTTCATAATTAACCAAGCATCATACCCCGTTTTCATAAAGTTTGGTTACATTATCCTTGTGTGATTTTTGACCAAAACAGTTTGGCGCCCACCGTGGGGCAATTGGTGCTTCATTCATAAGAAAATCTTTTGTTCGAAATCATCTCAGAGAGTAACATGGCTTCATCATTGAAGAACACGTCCACAGCGATGTCTGCGGTCACTTCATCACAGATCACCTTGCCTCCTCCACCGGCAGGATCTCAGAGAAACACTGAGAAGAGATCAACTCCCACTTCCTCTAAACCTCTATCTTCTTCTGCTATGAATTCTTCTATTCCCAGTACTAGTGATGTATTTGCTTTAATTTTGCAGATGAAGGATCGTATGCAGCGGCAAGATGAAACTAACGAAAGGATCCTCAGGGAAATTGGAGATCTCAAAAGACAAAAGAAAGCGGCAGAGGATCATTCTCCACTGATGCCCAAATCCTTGAGCTTTGATACTCCAATGATCACTTCCCAGCCATCGGGGATCCCGGACGTGCAAATTATAAGGGAGTCAAGAGGATCACATCTCAACTCGGCAGCAATGACTCAGACATCAGGCTCACATTTTCAGCCCGTAGGATCCTATCCTCAGTACATGGGATCCTTCAGGAATTCGGGAGCCTATCCGGAGACACAGCAGTTTCCAGGATCCTACTTTGTTCCAGGATCATCCCAGGTTCAAGGATCCTACTTTGTTCCAGGATCATCCCAGGTTCAAGGATCCTCCTTTGTTCCAGGATCATCCCAGGTTCAAGGATCCTCCTTTGTTCCAGGATCATCCCAGGTTCAAGGATCCTCCTTCGTTCCAGGATCATCCCAGATACCAGGATCCTTACAGATGCCAGGATCCCTAAAAAGTTTGCAAACAGGGAGTCTAGATGTCCATCAAGGGGACTTCATTCCAATGCAGACCATTGCTTCCACTGGTCCCTCGGTTGTTCCAGAATCCCAGCAATATGGATTCCCTAACTTGAACCCAACGGGAGGTAACACTTTAAATAATTATCCTACTACTAACCTTGGATTCATGCAGGATACAGGTACCAATCATGCTATGGCCAGGGAATTACAGAAACTAAAGGACATGATCTCAAGTGTTCCAGGGGTAGTCAAGCCTATCCCAGAGATTGCGGATGGAAGCCACAAGGTATCCCGTTTTGCACCACCAATTTGTGATGCAGAGGTACCCAAAAGGTTCCATATCCCTACCATGAAGCTGTATGATGGCACAACGGATCCAGAGGAGCATATAGCACAATACAGGGAGAGGATGGAGATCAATCCTATCCCAGAAAAATTGAAGGAAGCATGCCTATGTAAAGGATTTGGATCCACTCTTACTGGATCAGCTCTTAAGTGGCTGCTAAGTCTTCCCCCTTACTCTATTACTTCATTTGCCAATTTAGTTAATTTATTCAATAACCAATTCTCTTGTAGTAGAAAATTTGAAAAATTAACTAGTGATCTGTACAGGATAACTCAAAATCATAACGAATCATTAAGGGATTATATAACTAAATTTAGTAAAGAATCCTTGGACATTCCCAACTTGGATATGGCTACGGCTGTTGAAGCCTTCAAAATGGGACTGCTTAAAGATTCATTATTCTATGATGATCTTGTTATGACACCATGCAGGAATTTAGATGAAGTAAGAACTCGAGCACTCAGGTTTATCCGGTTAGAGGACGACAAGAGGATCCAGGAAAGACAAGTAGGATCCTCAAAACAAGATAAGCAAGGATCCTCCTTCAAAAGCAACAAGTTCAAATCCTACCATAGAAATGAGAACAAGAATGTGCATGCTGTTGACCAAGAAGAGGATGATGAAGAATATCCTCCAATCTCAGAATACTGTTTTTCCGTTGATAATCATGAACTAATCCTTGCAATGCAGAATCTAGGTGAAAAAGCTAGATGGCCCAGGAAGAATGACAAACCATCCGGGACTAAGGATAAATCCAAATGGTGTGCATACCATGAGGATTTCGGGCATCTAACTGAAGATTGCATAGCCTTAAGAAAAGAAATTGGATACCTGCTAAGCAAGGGGCATCTAAAAGAATTGTTGGGGAGAAAAAAGCAAAGGACCCAGGATCCTGAAAGGATCCCTGAAAAAGCTCCGGCACCTCCAGCAAACGCACAAGTGATTAACTTTATATCCGGAGGATCAGACATTTGTGGTACATCCTTTTCAGCGGCCAAAAGACATGCAAAAGAATCAAAAATGGATAATGGAGAAAGGCCTATTAGAACCTCAAGTGTCTCAGAAGGGAAGATGATAACATTTGATGAGGACGATCGCATTAACATTCAGGATCCTCACCATGATAGTTTAGTTATCACTCTCTTTATCTCTAACCATTTTGTCCGCAGGATCCTTATTGACGGAGGGAGCTCAGTGAACATTATCCAGCTTGATGTCTTGAAGAAGATGGGAATCCCAGAATCAGACATCACACCAAGATCCTCCGTGCTTGTAGGATTCAGTGGGGAAACAAAGAAAACTCTGGGGGACATCAAACTCCCAATCTACGTGGAAGGATTTCATAATTATCAGAAATTTTGTGTTATTGACTGTTTATCTTGTTGCAACGTTATCCTTGGCAGGCCTTGGATACATGATATGAAAGCAGTCCCATCTACCTACCATCAATGTGTGAAGCTCCCTAGCCCATGGGGAATAATCAAGATCGATAGTGACCAGCAGGAGGCTAAGGATTGTTATACCTCATCTATGAAGCCAACCTCGAAGCCAAGGGAGCAATAGCAATTACAGTATCCTCCAAGGAATGTCTTGGAGGCAAGGGAACAAGATGTAGATGAAATCCTCTTGGATCCTAGTGATCCTGAATCAAAAATCTATATCGGATCAGGGATCCTTGGCGAGATGAAAGAAGACATGATATCCTTCCTCAAGAGAAGAAAATCTACCTTTGCTTGGAAACATGAAGATATGACAGGTATATCTAAGGATATTATTACTCACAAACTTGGCATTGACAGGTCTATCAAGCCAATCCATCAAAAAAGGAGGAAGTTTGCACCAGAAAGGAATGCCATTATCCAAGAAGAAGTAGAGAGACTACTTCAAGCAGGTATGATCAGAGAGGTAAAGTATCCAAAATGGTTAGCCAATGTGGTTGTTGTCCAAAAGAAAAACGGAAAGTGGAGGGTATGTGTCGATTTCACTAATTTGAATAAGGCATGTCCCAAGGATCCTTTCCCATTACCCCACATTGACTCTATGGTGGATGCAACAGCGGGGCATGAACTGTTAACTTTTATGGATGCATCATCTGGATTCCAACAAATCCAGATGGAACCATCTGACCAAGAGGATACAGCCTTTATGACCCCAACCGGTTTATATTGTTATATTGCCATGCCTTTTGGACTAAGAAATGCAGGTGCAACATATCAAAGGCTGGTAAATATGATGTTCAAAGATCAAATTGGAAAAACTATGGAGGTGTACATAGATGATATGGTGGTCAAGTCGAAGAAAGCTGAGGATCACCTAAGGGACTTGGAAGAAGCATTCGATATCCTTGATAGTTACAACATGAAACTTAATCCTTCAAAATGCCATTTTGGTGTTAAGGCAGGAAAGTTCTTAGGATACATGGTAACCCAGAGGGGCATTGAAGCAAGCCCGGAACAAATCAAAGCATTAATAAATATCAAATCTCCTGCCAATGCCAAGGATGTCCAAAGACTGACAGGCAGGATAGCAGCTTTGAACAGGTTCATATCGAAATCCTCAGAAAAATGTAAAGAATTCTACGATATCCTAAGGAAGAATAAGAAGTTTGAATGGACTGAGAAACATGAGAACGCTCTACAAGCCCTCAAAGAATATATGTCCTCAGCACCAGCACTAGCAAAACCGGAAAAAGGAGATGTGTTATCCTTGTACCTGGCGGTATCCTCAACCGCTGTAAGTGCAGTCCTTGTCAAGGATCATGAAGGTACACAATATCCTATCTACTATGTAAGTAAAAGCTTACTTGATGCCGAATCCAGGTACTCACACCTCGAAAAACTTATCCTTGCATTAATCATGGCATCCACTAAGTTAAGGCATTATTTTGAAACCCATACTATTATTGTTAAAACTAATTTTCCAATTAAGAATGTCCTCAGGAAACCAGATATGTCAGGGAGAATGGCTAAGTGGGCAGTAAAGCTTAGTGCCCATGATATAAGATACGAACCAAGAACAGCTATTAAATCTCAAGCACTAGCTGACTTTGTGGCTGATTTCAGTAGTGATCTACAAATAGAAGCAGAATTGGAGGTTCAGCAGCTGGATGAGACCAAGGATCCTTGGATATTACACACTGACGGATCCTCAAATATCAAAGGCACAGGGCTAGGGATCCTACTAAAATCGCCACAGGGGGACATAATACCCCACTCCATAGCCTGTGAGTTCCAAGCAACTAACAATGAGGCTGAATATGAAGCCTTAATTGCTGGCTTACAAATTGCTAAGGATATGGGGGTAAAGTATCTCAAAGTATATGTAGATTCATTATTGATCACTAATCACTTTAACGGATCCTATGCTGTTAAAGGTGAAAAACTAACAAAATATTTAGAGATAGTCAAAGAATTGGCACTCTCTTTTGTTTCTTTTAGCTTAACACAGGTACCAAGGGAGGATAACACGGAAGCTGATGCATTGGCCAACCTAGGATCATCCTTGAAGATTCCAGAAGATATAAGTATCCCTATCATCCATATCCTGGCTCCTGCTATTGAAAATCAGGTGGCCATGGAAATAGAAGAGGATACTGCAATGATCCCTAGTGAAGAAGCCCAATCTTATTCAGGATCATGGATCTCACCAATCATGAGATACTTGCAACATGGGGAGATTCCAACGAGAGAAAATCCTAGAGCTTTCAGGATTAAGGTATCTCAATTTGCAATCTTAAATAATGTGCTATATAAACGATCCCTTGCAGGACCATATTTAAGATGTATTGAAGATCCTGAAATTGAAGAAGTGTTGAGAGACTTCCACGAAGGAGATTGTGGAAACCACACTGGGGGCAGGGCATTATTCTCAAGGATCCTTAGAACAGGATACTACTGGCCAACCATGAAAAGGGATGCTATAGAGTATGCTAAGAAATGTGATCCTTGCCAAAGACATAGCAATATCCTTCACCAACCAGCTGAATTACTACACCCCATACCATCCTCTTGGCCATTCATGAGATGGGGAATGGATATAGTTGGCAAGCTCCCTAAAGCACCTGGTGGAAAAGTATTTATGCTTGCCACGACTGACTATTTTTCCAAGTGGATAGAAGCTGAAGCCTTCGCTCAAGTCAGAGAAAAGGAAGTCATATCCTTCATTAAAAGAAACATTATAACTAGATTTGGCATTCCCTCTGAAATTGTATGTGATAATGGCTCCCAATTCATTGGAAGCAGAACCACTAACTTTTGTGACAGTTGGGGAATCAAGATGATCACATCAACACCAGTTCACCCACAAGCCAATGGTCAAGCAGAATCATCCAACAAGATCATCATCAACAATCTGAAGAAGAAGCTAGGATCCAAGAAAGGGAAATGGGCAGAAGAGTTACCTTATGTCCTATGGGCTGATAGGACAACTCCCAAGAATGCCACCGGTCAAACACCCTTCTCTTTAGTATTTGGGGCAGAAGCAGTGATCCCAACAGAGATGGTGATCCCAACTGCTAGAACAAGTGCTCGTGATCCTGAAGAAAATGCTACAATCCTAGCTCAGGATTTGGATACTATTGAGGAAAACAGGGATCTAGCTAGGGTAAGGATGGCAAGCTACCAACAAAGGATGGCTGGTGCCTACAACAAGAATGTCAGGATAAGGAAATTCCAAGTTGGAGATATGGTGTTGAGAAAAGCATTTCAAAATACTATCAATCCTGCTGACGGGAAGCTAGCACCAAAATGGGAAGGTCCCTACTTGATCGAAGCTGAAGCAGAAAAGGGGGCATATAGGTTGCTAACCATGGAAGGAAACTTGTTACCAAGAGCCTGGAATGCTGTTCACTTAAAGAAATATTTCATGTGAACATGATCCTTCATGCATATGATCCTTACATTGAAGTATCCTTGAAGGATCCCGGAGATATCAGTAATCCTTACTCTGGTAATATGCTTGTCCTAAAACTATTGCATTTTCTTACTTGTTGCCTAAGGATAAGGATCATGTATCCTTCATCCCCCACTCACAAACCATTTGAGTTATGATAGTTCAGGTATCTTCAGCAAATCGTCAAAGATCTCCAAGAGCACCACAGATCCTTGGGTCCAACCCCAGTTATCCTTGGGATTATCCCCAGTTTCCGCCAGCAGCGCACGATGATCCTGGTATAGTTCACGTCTTTGGGACCAGTACCCACTTTCGGGGCTGACAACCTCATTGTACTGGCTATATTTAGGATCCTACGTATAATGGTGGACGCACCATACATCCGTTCCTAAGGTTTCTAACGTTTTCACGTTAGCTAAGGTTTTGACATTTTCATGTCACTAAGTTTGGATAGTTGCCAGAAAGGGCCATACTCCAGTTTACATACGATCCTTTGGGCTTGTCCCCAGTTATCCTTTGGGCTTGTCCCCAGTTATCCTATGGGCTTGTCCCCAGTGATCCTCTGGGATCATTCTCAGTCATACTTTGGGCATGTCCCCAGTTACTAATTTATCTTTTACATTGGCTTAGTCCCAAGTTATATCTCACTTTTCAGGTTTTGGAAGTCTAAACATATAAGGGTCCTTAATCCTTATTAACTATCAAAGTCTTATCTATGATTGTCTTGATTGAAGGTTAGGATCCTAACGTGGATCCTCAGGTATGATCCTTGACTATTTTTGATTATACTCTTTATCCTAACCAACCCTTATACTTTGACAACCTAACCTATGATCCTTGAACTAAAACACTTTGAGAACTTTCAATATAAGGATATTTGATCCAGGATCATATCCTAAGTTTATTAAACACTTTGTCAACTCTTGTTATTTTAACAAATATAGCAATTGAGAAATAAGAGGATTATTGAAGGATAACAACACAAGATAAGCCAGAAAAGTTAAGTTATATTATTAAACAAAAGGATCATTAACCCTTTCAAAAAGTTGTCAAAATTGCCAACCCACATTTCTACCAGCAAAACGTGGCCCGTCCACATGGGTTGGCAAAGGGTGTCCATTGTCTATGCGGTCTTAGCATTTTGCAGGAAATAAAGGCGGCAGGATCACAAAGGCTTCATCCCCCAAACAGAGGATCCCTCCACCTTTTGTAATCCTACCTATTGTTCAAAGGATCCAGGATCCTTAACCCTAAGAAACTATTGTTCAGAGATTACAGACCATAATTGTTTCAAACATCAACAACCACAAAAAAACACTACCAATCCTAAAAAACTGGGCTCCGGCCTAGTCTCGAAATATCCATCATCGCCCAATCATGCAGCCTACACCTTCGCTGCTTCATCACCACCAGCATCTCCACCTTGATCCTTCTCAGCATCACCACCTTCCAGCATGGGGATCTCCTCAGCCTCATCCTCGTCCTCCAGGTCTGCCAGCCTTGCCTTCCAACCTTCAACATCCCATGAGCTTTTGTCAAAGGTAGGATCCTGAGCCTCCTCGGCCATCTGAAGTTGTATCTTATACATAGCAATTGCCGCGGAGACCTTAGCATCTTGGGTGATCTCCTGCTTCTCGTTATCCATATCAATCAACCTCTGAGCAGCCTCAGCCTTCATGACCCGGAGTTCTTTCTCAAGATCTCCTATCTTGAGATCCTTAAGCACGCCCATTTGTTGAAGGTCAGCAATCTGGCTCTCTTGGTCCTCAACATGGCCAAGATAGGTCTCAATCTCGGCAAGTTTCTGCAACAGGAGAAGAAAAAGATAAGCATAAGATCATATGATCCTCAAAAAAAAAAAAGCAGGATATGTGAAACGGATAACCTACAGGGGCAGTGATCCTTACCTCATTCACATAGTCAAGGAATTGCTGACGGAGGAGGGGAAATCCTTGTAGATCTTCAGTAGTCTTCCTCTTCTTCCCCTTGCCCCGGATAGATGCTTTGGGAGCTGATGCTGAAGGACTAGCAGCAGGAGCCTTCTTCTTCTTTGAAGATGTGACATTGGCAAGATCACTTATCCCAAATTTGGAAGCTGATTTGACAGACCTAGCAGACTTTCCGGCACCTACACAATCAAAAAATCAAGATAAGTTGCCTTATTAATCAAACAATCTTACATATAATTTATTTTCTATAAGGATACTTACTTGACATAGTGGCAGATGCAGAGGATACTTCTTGTGAGTCTTGGACGGTGACTTGGAAACTTCTGACCTCAGGATCAAGCTTTTTAAAAGCTAGAACTCTCTCTTTTGCAGCAGGGCTTAATTTCAGATGAGCAATGGATATAGCTGCACAAGAAATAAAAAGAGATATTAGTGATCCTCATCATATGGGACAAGGCTGACAATGATCCTTAGAGGATCCTCTATCCTACCATGAGTGGCCCATTCTTTGGGCAGATCCTTCCCATCTGGGATGGAATCCCTTCTAACAAAGAAAAAACGACGCTTCCAGTTAGGATCATTCTTGGTGACCTTGAAGACAGGGTGATCCTCACCGGCTTTCCGTTTCAGCAGATACCGATAAGAACCAAAAGTAGTAAGATTGTAAAACTCGGCCAACTCCGTCATCCCCAGATCAATCCCTCTCTGCTCAATGATCCTTTCGAAGGTATACAAAACCCTCCAGATCATCGGCATAGCTTGGATGTAAGAGATGCCGGTTAGAGAAAAGAAGGATTGGGTGAAGGATGGAAAAGGATATGAATACCCTATGGTGAAGGGAGTAGCAGGAAAAGCCACCCAGGTATTCGAAACAGAATCGCTCAAAGCACTAGGATCAAAGGACTTGAAAACAACATTCGCCGGAAAGCAATGACGAATTTTATCTATGTGGGCATCAGTAAAGCAGCACCTCTCCGTAGGAGAATCCTTAATAATCCCCTGGCTTTTTAAGGGACTATCCTTCTTGGAATCCTTGTGCGGAGAATTCCGAAGCAGCATGTTTGGAACAGAAACAGGGTAGAAGCAGAAAACAGAGCAAAGAAAAATAGAGAGAAGAAGAAAGAGAAGAGTAGAATACCTGATCAATCTTCGAGTGCAGAATATAAAGGGAAGTATCTTGAATTTAAATACAAACTGATCCTCACCCTATCTCCTATTTATAATCATGATCTGCAGGATTGTCACATCTCTGACGTAATGATCACAACGGCTAGTCCGAACATAACGGCTAGTTTCTTGGAGTCGCCCGTTAGAGATAAGATCGAAACAAAATATAACTCGTCTATTTACAATTAACTCCTTATATTTTGGGGGCAATTGTTAGGGCTGGATTTTACTGTAGGTGATCCTTACACATGATCCTAACCAGTGATCCTTCTTTCTTTGGCAGACAGTGATCCTCAGCAGAACTTCAGGATCAGGATCATGGGACATTATGGTGATCCTCATACTAACGGCTACTTCCACTCAATACAATATTGTTTTGCAGGAACATCTAGCAGGATATGCTCTAGACATCATGATCCAGGAACGCGTCTTCACAAATATGGCAAGAGCTTAATCGAAGAAAGACGTTGCACAGGATATGGAAACTAGGCTTGATTTATGGGCAGCAATTTAGGCTAGATTGTCTTTATTTCTAAAGGGGTAATGAGCTGATATTTAGTCATTTTACCTAAAATAAGTCACCCACACATGTATAAATACCCATCTTCCTCATTCGGAAGAACACACACGACATACGACACAACTCTCAAACACTTAGACACTCAATGATCCTTGTACTCAGCTCATTACTATCCGAAGTTGTAATCATATTTTTGTTATATTGAAGTTGGTGATCGGTAGTTGCCATCACCCGAGGTTTTTTATGCCGGAGATCATTCATTGATCAAGGGCTTTTTCCTCGTATAAATCATCGTGTCTTTGCATCTTTATCACAAGAGTGATCCTTTACTTTCATAATTAACCAAGCATCATACCCCGTTTTCATAAAGTTTGGTTACATTATCCTTGTGTGATTTTTGACCAAAACAAGTATGATGAACAAAGATAAGGATCACTTAAATGAAAATTGCACAAGTGACACAAGGATTTATACGAGGAAAAAGCCCTTGATCAATGAATGATCTCCGGCATAAAAAACCTCGGGTGGGTGATGGAAACTACCGATCACCAAACTTCAATATAACAAACAATGTTTACAACTTCGGATGGTAACGAGCTAGGTACAAGGATCACTATAGTATCGTATGCTAAAGCGTGTGAGAAATGTGTTGTGTCCTCCAAATGCTGAAGAGTGCCCTTTATATAAGTGTGTGTGGTCGTATTTTAGGCAAATCACCTAACTACTAGCTCATTACCCCTTTAGGAATAGAAGTAAATTTAGCCTAACTAAATGCCCGTAATTTGTGCTAAGTTTCCGTATTCTCCACAACGTCTATTTTTGGTTATGCATGTGCGAAATTAGCGTGACAGATTCCTTGATAACGTTGCTAAGACCAGGTCCAACTCGTAATTCCTGCAAAACAATCATTAAATTCAAAGAGAATAATCGTTAGTATGAGGATCCTTAGGATGATCCATGATCCTGATCCTGAAGCTCTTCTGAGGATCACTATCCGCCAAAGAAACAAGGATCACTTGTTAGGATATCACGTAAGGATCATAGGTCATAAAAATCCTGCCCTAACAATTGCCCCCAAAATATAAGGAGTAATTATGTGATATTAACGAGTTATATTTTGCCGGATCTAATCTATAACTAACTCAACGGATATATAGCCGTTAAGAATGAACTATCTGTTGCGATCTGACGTCATGGAGGTGACAGCCCTGCACAAATCATCATTATAAATAGAAATAGGGATAGGATCGTTTGCATTTAAATTCAAGGACTCTTCCCTTTATAACCGCGATCAGAGGATTGAACAGGTATTCCCCTTCTTCTTCTCTCTTGCTTACTCTGTTTTTCTTTCTTTTTCCATCGTTCTGTAAAAAATGTTGCTCCGGAACTCTCCCAGCAAGGATCCTAAGAACAGCCCCTTGAAGGGTCAAGGGATCATCAAGGATTCTCCCACCGAGAGGTGTTGTTTTACTGATCCTCAAATTGACAAAATCCGTCATTGTTTTCCGGCGAATACCCTCTTTAAATCTTTTAGCCCTACCGCTCTGAGCGATTACATCTCTGAGACTTGGGTAGCTTTCCCGGTCACCCCTTTCATGATAGGATACTCGTATCCTTTCCCTCAGTTCACCGAGTCCTTTTTCTCTCTTACCGGCATCTGCTATATCCAGGCTATGCCGATGATCTGGAGGGTTTTATACACCCTTGAAAGGATCATCGAACAAGAAGGAATCGATCTGGGTATGGCGGAGCTGGCTGAGATGTATGATCTCACAACCTTTGGATCCCACCGATACTTGTTCAAACGAAAGGCTGGAGAAGAGCACCCTTTTCTCAAAGTTACCAAAAATGACATGAACTGGAAGCGGCGGTTCTTTTTTGTGAGGAGAGATACCATCCCTGATGGGAAGGATTTGCCCAAGAAGTGGGCTACTCATGGTAGGATAGAGGATCTTGGAAGGATCACCATAGAACTTATTCCTTAGCATAAGGATCACTGACTTTTTTCTGTTTCCTTATTGTGCAGCTATATCCGTTTCTCATCTTAGGTTAACTCCTGCTGCAAAAGAGAGACTCCTGGCCTTTAAGAAGCTTGATCCTGAAATAAGAACTTTCCAGGTTACCACCCAGGATTCTCAGGAAGTATCCTCTGCCTCTGCCACAATGTCAAGTAAGTATCCTTATTAACAAGTAATTCTATGTGGGAATTCGAATTAAGTTAAAATACTTATCTTATTTTGGTTGTGTAGGTGCTGGAAAATCCTCTAAGTCTGCTTCGAAGTTCGGTATTACTGATCTTACTAATGTCAAATCCTCAAGGAAGAAGACTCCTGCTAGCCCAAGTGCTTCGGCCCCTAAAGCACCTATTAGGGGAAAAGGAAGCAAGAAGAGAAAGGCCTCTGAAGCCGAGGATCTTCAAGGTCTGCCCCTGCTCCGCCAACAGTTTCTGGACTACTTCAACGAGGTAAGGATCACTGCCCCTGTTTATGTATCCTGACAGTTTTGAGGATCATTTGTTTCTGATGTTATGCCTTGTCTTCCTTGCAGAAATTTGCTGAGATAGAGACGTATGTTGGCCACGTCGAGGATCAGGACCGCCAGATTGCTGACCTCCAACAAGTTGCTGTGTTGAAGGATCTCAAGATAGCTGATCTTGAGAAGGAGCTCCGAGCCACCAAGGATGATGCTGCCAAAATGCTGATCAATTTTGACTATGAGAAGCATGAGATCACCCAAGATGCCAAGGTCTCTGCTGCAATAGCAATGTACAAGATCCAGCTGCAAATGGCTATGGAGGCTCAGGATCCTGCTTTCGACAGGAGCACATGGGACGTGGAAGGTTGGAAGGCGAGGCTGGCAGAGCTGGAGGATGATGAAGAGGCTGAGGAGATCCCGATGCTTGAGGGTGGAGGCGCTGGCAAGGATCATGGTGGTGAGTGTTAGGGCTGAATTTTTATCATACGTGATCCTCATTCGTGATCCTAACCAGTGATCCTTGTTTCTTTGGCAGACAGTGATCCTCAGCAGGACTTCAGGATCAGGATCATGGACCATCAAAGGATCCTCATGCTAACAGTTACCCTCGTTTGAAACAATGTTATTTTGCAGGAACATCTAGCAGGATACGCTCTTAAGCATCATGATCAAGGGACGCGTCTTCACAATTATGGCAAGAGCTTAATCGGAGATAGACGTTGCACAGGATATGGAAACTTGGCTTGATTTATGGGCGGCAATTTAGGCTAGATTGTCTTTTATTTCTAAAGGGGCAATGAGCTGATAATTAGTCCTTTTACCTAAAATAGGTCACCTACACTTGTATAAATACCACTCTTCCTCATTTGGAAGAAGACACACGACATACAACACAATTTTCACACACTTAGACACTCAAAACGATAGTGATCCTTGTACTCAGCTCATTATCATCCGAAGTTGTAACTATATTTTTCTTATATTGAAGTTGGTGATCGGTAGTTGCCATCACCCGAGGTTTTTTATGCCGGAGATCATACATTGATCAAGGGCTTTTTCCTCGTATAAATCATTGTGTCTTTGCATCATTATCACGGAAGTGATCCTTTACTTTCATAATTAACCAAGCATCATACCCCGTTTACATAAAGTTTGGTTACATTATCCTTGTGTGATTTTTGACCAAAACAGTTTGGCGCCCACCGTGGGGCAATTGGTGCTTCATTCATAAGAAAATCTTTTGTTCGAAATCATTTCGAAGAGTTACATGGCTTCATCATTGAAGAACACGTCCTCGGCGATGTCTGCAGTCACCTCATCACAGACCACTCTGCCTCCTCCACCGGCAGGATCTCAGAAAAATACTGAGAAGAGACCAACTCCTACTTCCTCTAAACCTCCATCTTCTTCTGCTATGAATTCTTCTATTCCCAGTACTAGTGATGTGTTTGCTTTAATTTTGCAGATGAAGGATCGTATGCAGCGGCAGGATGAGACTAATGACAGGATCCTCAGGGAAATTGGAGACCTCAAAAGACAAAAGAAAGCGGCAGAGGATCATTCCCCACTGATGCCCAAATCCTTGAGCTTCGAGACTCCAATGATCACTTCCCAGCCATCGGGGACCCCGGACGTACAAATCATAGGGGAGTCAAGAGGATTACATCTCAAGTCGGCAGCAATGACTCAGACATCAGGCTCACATTTTCAGCCAGCAGGATCCTATCCTCAGTATATGGGATCCTTCATGAATTCGGGAGTCTATCCTGGAACACAGCAACTTCAAGGATCCTATTTTGTCCCAGGATCATCCCAGGTTCAAGGATCCTCCTTTGTTCCAGGATCACTCCAGGTTCAAGGATCCTCCTTTGTTCCAGGATCATCTCAGATACCAGGATCCTTCCCAATGCCAGGATCCCTAAGAAGTTTGCAAACAGGAAATCCGGATGTCCATCAAGGGGACTTCATTCCGATGCAGACCATAGCCTCCACTGGTCCCTCCATTGTCCCTGAATCCCAGCAACTTGGATTCACAACCACTGTTCCTAATTTGAACCCAATGGGAGGTAACACTTTAAATAATTATCTTGCCACTAACCATGGATTAATGCAGGATACAGGTGTCAATCATGCTATGGCCAGGGAATTATAGAAACTAAAGGACATGATCTCGAGTGTTCCGGGAGTAGTTAGACCTATACCTGAAATTGCAGATGGGAGCCATAAGGTATCTCGTTTTGCACCACCAATCTGTGATGCAGAGGTACCCAAAAGGTTCCATATCCCTACTATGAAGCTGTATGACGGTACAATGGATCCAGAGGAACACGTAGCACAATACAGGGAAAGGATGGAGATCAATCCTATCCCAGAAAAATTGAAGGAAGCATGCTTATGTAAAGGATTTGGATCCACTCTTACTGGATCAGCTCTTAAATGGCTACTAAGTCTTCTGTCACACCCCGATTTCCACGTGTCACCGGTGGGCCCGGTGTGGGGTACAGTGACGTAGTTGGCATCGTCATAGACAATCAACACAATATAATAATGCACAGCGGAAGCAGAATAGATACATTTCAACTTTTAAATAAAGTGCAATAATAAATATCACAGTAGTTGAAACGGATCCACAGGCGGATCAAATAAAGTAAGATAAAAATAGTTCAACAGATATTTGTCGTCCAAGCTTGCGAGACTATAGTGGACGCTCTTAGGAAACAGCCAGCCTATTTGCGTATAGTACCTGCACTTAACCTTTTGGGAAAAATACGTCAGTTTACACTGGTAAATACAAATCGACTGACTCATTTTGAAAATGATTGAAAATTGATTTAAATGCACAAGGCATAAATATTTTTATTAACTTGGGATAATTATATAATATAAACTTGTGAACGAATTACATGCACTCGTATCTCCGGTGGCTCGGGATCTACTGTCCGGGCTAGAGATTAAATGACACACCACATTAAAGAGTTATACACGTCGGGTGTACGCCTACACCCCGTGCTCTGGTCGTGGCCATCTCGTAAGATAATGCCAAGGATATCCGGGACACGGTCAATAACCCCCCAAAGCCTTTAAGTAAGACAAGACTGTTTAAACGAAGTCGCACAAGCTATTCAAGACTGTACACCCATAAGGCGCAGGAGTTGTGCGCCCGATCAAGCGGTATTTTAAATACCGTACCCCAAGCCCGTATAGGGAAAATAAGTCAAAATGTATTTACCTGAGCAAGTATAAGTCACAAATGATAAGTGTTGGTAGCTTTTACCGGGCCTCCTAATCTGGAACAAAGGTTTATAATTAACCTATTAGATTCCTAACGGGTCTTTTATTTAAGCCTAAGCTTTGACCGGTTAGTTTTAAGAATGATACGGTTTACGCACGATTAAGCGAAAGACCGGATAGAATGTGCTTTAGACCCGACAAGTTTGAATACTTGTATAATATGGGTATACTAAATACATTCTGGATTTTGAAATAAAAATGATATCGTTTGGCCCGTTTCGGTCAATTTACGCAAACTAGTTACGTAAACCGAACCGAACGTAAAAAGGGCGATACGGGTAGACCAATGATTCAAATGCAAGTTCCCTGATGTAATATGCTTAAAATATGATATTATATCAGTAAGTTATGTTCTATATTGCCCGGAATAATTTTAAACCCAATTTATGCCTTAGAAGGGCATTTTGGTCATTTAAAAGATAATAAAAGAGTAAAATTAGAAATCTGAGTTTCGGGTCTGGTTCATACAGTAAATATATTTAATATAACATATTATATCAGTAGGGTATGACCCATATACCAAATTTATCATTTAAAACCAAACTATGCACCGTAGGGGTATTTTAGTAATTTCACAAGGGCTAAAAATGCCAAAACTGGAAATCTGAGATCATATACTTATACTTACTGTTTTTATATGAAAATATGCTAAACACATCAGTAGGTATAGGTCTTATATGTTTAAAACAAGTATAACGCTTACTATGCGCTTAAAACGCTAAATATGCGATTTAAGGGCGTTTTCGGGTTTTCAAATTAAATCTGAGATTTTTATATTTCCAGAATACTTAAAATAATTTATTCATCATATAAAATCAGTAGAAAAAGGTTTCGGGTCAAAAGGATGTGTAAAACTCATTTTATGGCTAAAACGGTCAAAACCGACATAAGCCGAAATGACTAGGCGATCTAGGATCCGTTCAGCCAAAAATTAATTAAAAATCATCAAAATTCCCAGAATATTATATTACTTCTGTTGGTAAAGAGTTTCGCATCAAAACGTGGCCAGAAACGGGTTCTACGCGAAAAGGACCGTTTATGTAAATTTATAATATAGTTTTACGCTAATGGCCATAACTCACAATCTGGACCCCCAACTGATCCGAAATTTTCGGTGCAAGTTAATATATTAGAAATAAAGATTTCTATCCTTTCACTTTTCCAAAAATCACGTTTTATATTAAAAAGGGCAAGATAGTCAACTTTATGCATAAATAGGAAACATGCATTCGAATCGGCTAAGCATAGACTTATGACATAAAATTTCCAGAAAGTTTAACTAAAATGCCAATGGTCAAAAATGCTCTAACATACAGATCTCACACATGCATGTACGGATCCGAACCGATAGTGTACGAAAAAGTCGTTTATTAGGACTTTCGGTTCCAATCCGGGTTTACACTAAAGATCGTCGAGTTGATCGTGGTAAAATACATTCTTATATTCATAATAAAGCTTTCTATGAAGATCAAACAGATTGCATGTCATCTATATCATTATTCATGTCATTTTTCACAAAAATCGCTTCTGTTGACTTTTTAGAAATAGGTTTGACTCAACATTTAGCATGCATGTAGTGGGAATCAGAGAGTACCCTTTTGAGGGTTTGTTTCCCATAATATTACCAACATAAATCAGGTTTCAATTCGAGAAATGACTGATTGAAACTTGTTTAATCAGAAAGTCAAAGCTTATGAACAACCAGTTTGACTTTTAGCAATAATCACAACAAGAACGGATTAAAGATTGAATTGAGAGCTTACAAGAGTCCTATAGGTGTTTAGTGAACACTAGAATCAGCTTTGATGATCGGATTAACTCCAGAAAGTCTGCCTTGAAGGTTCTTGCAATTGAGAGCTTTTGGTTACCATGAAAATGCTCAAGAAATGGATGCAAAATCGGATTTAAAGCTGGAATTAGAGGGTTACTGTTTGCCTAGCCATGCATGGCTTCTAATTGGAGCAAAAGGAGGCAAGAAACAACTGGATGCCACTCAAAATCGGAGCCAAATAACCCAAATCCGCGACTTCTGTCGCTGGCAGCCCCACGCGGCCCGCTTGGGTCAGTCCAGGCGGGTCGCCTGACCCCCTGTTCAGCCAAACAAGTTTCAACTTTGGCAGAAATGGTCCCTGAGCTTGTACGCGATGTTTCGGCTACTTTTCTCGACCCGTAAACCCCCAAACTTGGTTTCTAAGAACCTTAGGACTTTTACCAACATGGAAATGTCCTCGGAACATTTTGCGCTCAACCGAAAAGCCCTGAAATTCGACGTTGACGCTTTTAGTCCTTCAAGTACGGTTTTGGCCATAACTTTCTCATACGTTGACGAAACTTCATGAAATTTTAACCACATAATCTAGTGAGTATATTTTAGCTTTACAAAGCTTCGGGTCTGCCAAAAGTTCACTCAGAGGTATAAATTAAACATGTTGACACTTTTGGCCCCTATAGTTTACAATACTTCACTTTTGTGCAATTTCCGCGTCGTATGATCCATGAACCATCCGTTAAAGGTTATAAACATTATGTAGGGTTATCATAGAGTCTATTTATCCATTGTTGACACTTTGGGACCCTTACGTTCCATAGTTTTCACTGTTTGTCACTTTTAGTCCCTCTAAAGTATGTTTTCACATAACGGAACCTTATGACACGTGTCAAGACATTATTGGACGAAATTTTTCGAGGTGTTACATCCTCACCCCCTTAAAAGAAATCTCGACCCCGAGATTTATTCAAACAAATGGGGATATTTTTCTTTCATCGTGGATTCCACTTCCCACGTGTATTCGGGACCTCTACGGGCATCCCACTTGACCTTAACAATAGGCACGTGCTTCCTTCGAAGCTTCTTTACCTGTCGATCCTCAATTGACAAGGGTTTTTCCACAAATTTTAGACTCTCGTCTATGTGTATATCTGTATGCGGTATAACCAGTGATTCGTCAGCGAAACACTTCTTCAAGTTACAGATGTGGAACACATTATGAATGGCGCTAAGTTCCTCAGGCAAGTTTAACTTATAAGCGACTGCCCCGACACGTTCGATTATCTCGAAAGGTCCTATGTATCTCGGGCTTAGCTTGCCTTTCTTTCCAAATCGCATTACACCCTTCCAGGGCGATACTTTGAGCAACACTTTATCACCTACATTGAAGTGAAAATCCTTGCGCTTAGGATCCGCATAACTTTTCTGCCTATCCCTGGCAGCTTTCAAACGATCACGGATCTGAACGATCTTGTCTGTCGTCTCAAAGACGATATCTGGTCCAGACAACTGGACATCTCCAACTTCTGCCCAACAAATGGGCGATCTACACTTTCTACCGTATAGGGCCTCAAAAGGCGCAGCCTTTATGCTGGAATGGTAGCTATTATTGTAGGAGAATTCAATCAGTGGTAGGTTCTTATCCCAACTACCACCCAAGTCGATCGCGCATGCGCGAAGCATGTCTTCCAGAGTTTGAATAGTACGCTCACTCTGACCATCAGTCTGAGGATGATAAGTCGTACTAAAATTCAAACGAGTGTCCAACGACTGTTGGAAACTCTTCCAAAAATGTGACGTATATCTAGTATCTCTATCAGAGATAATAGATATAGGTATACCATGTAGTGCTACTATCTTATCGACGTATAATTGAGCTAACATATCTGAGCTATACGTCTCTTTGATGGGTAGAAAATGAGCTGACTTAGTCAGTCTGTCTACTATGACCCATATGGTATCATTTCCCTTTTTCGTCTTCGGCAACTTGGTGATAAAATCCATTGTCACCATTTCCCATTTCCATTTGGGAATTTCAGGTTGTTGAAGCAAACCTGACGGCTTCTGATGCTCAGCTTTGACTTGCGCACAAGTCAAACACTTTGCTACATGTTCAGCTACTGACTTTTTCAAACCAATCCACCAGTAGTTTGCTTTCAAATCCTGGTACATCTTATCAGCTCCAGGATGAACGGAATATTTAGAACTGTGGGCTTCCTGGAGGATAACATCCCGAAGTCCTCCATAGACTGGAACCCATATTCGTCCGTTTAGTCGTAGCATACCATCTTTGTCGTAGGATAACTGCTCCTCAGTTATTCCTAACTTTTCTGCAGGATAGTTAGCTTCCAACACAGCTTCCTTCTGTGCAGCTAACACCTTTTCGTTCAAATTATTCCTTATTTCAATGCGCTTGGCATTGATTCTGATCGGTTTCACCCTTTCCTTTCTGCTTAAGGCGTCGGCAACTACATTTGCCTTGCCTGGATGGTACCTTATCTCGCAGTCGTAATCATTTAAGGTTTCCATCCATCGCCTTTGACGCATGTTCAATTCCTTCTGATTGAACAGATGCTGAAGACTCTTGTGATCCGAATAAATTATGCACTTGGTGCCATACAAGTAATGTCTCCATAGCTTCAATGCAAATACCACTGCACCCAATTCCAAATCGTGGGTGGTGTAGTTCTTCTCGTGCACCTTGAGCTGGCGAGAAGCGTAGGCAATGACTTTGCCTTTCTGCATGAGTACACAGCCCATGCCAGTATGTGATGCATCACAATACACCACAAATTCTTCAATTCCATCAGGCAATGTCAACACTGGCGCATTGCTCAGCTTCTGCTTCAGAATGTCAAAGGATTCCTGCTGCTTAGGGCCCCATTCAAACTTAATCTTCTTACGGGTCAACGAAGTTAGGGGCGCAGCAATTCTCGAAAAATTCTCGATAAATCGCCTATAATATCCTGCCAATCCGAGGAAACTGCGAATCTCAGTAGGCGTCTTCGGCTCCTGCCAATTCATGACTGCTTCGACTTTAGCGGGATCTACTTGGATACCACGCTCGCTTACTACATGTCCAAGGAACTGGACTTCTCGAAGCCAAAATTCACACTTCGAGAATTTGGCATAAAGCTTCTCTTGATTCAGAAGTTTGAGAATACAACGAAGGTGTTTCTCATGGTCAGCTTGGCTCTTCGAGTAGATAAGAATGTCATCAATGAAGACGATGACGAACTTATCTAAATAAGGTTTGCAGACGCGATTCATGAGATCCATGAACGCGGCTGGTGCGTTAGTGAGCCCAAAAGGCATCACTAGGAACTCGTAGTGTCCATAACGAGTCCTAAACGCTGTCTTGTGCACATCTTCTTCTTTGACCTTTAGCTGATGATAACCTGACCTCAGGTCGATCTTGGAGAAATAACTTGCTCCTTGCAACTGATCGAACAGATCGTCGATCCTGGGTAACGGGTACCTATTCTTGATAGTGACCTTGTTAAGCTGACGGTAATCGATGCACAGACGCATCGATCCATCCTTCTTTTTAACGAACAAGATTGGCGCTCCCCAAGGAGACGAGCTAGGTCTAATAAAACCTTTAGCTAATAAATCATCTAACTGCGTCCTCAACTCCTTCATCTCCGTTGGTGCCAATCTGTATGGTGCTCTTGCTACAGGCGCAGCGCCTGGAATGATGTCTATCCGAAACTCCACTTGCCTATCTAGTGGCAACCCGGGTAGTTCTTCAGGGAATACTTCAGGATATTCCGAGATAACAGGGATATCTTCAATCTTCGGCTTCGGCTCATCAATGGTAACTTGTGCCATATAAACGACACATCCTTTCTGCATGCATCTGGATGCCTTGAGCATGGACACTTGCTCCGGCAATCCATGCTGGGCGTCTCCTTGAATAGTAAGTGACTCTCCAGACGGAGTCTTAACTATTACTTGCTTCCTATTGCACAGAATCTGGGCTTGGTTTTGCGCTAACCAATCCATGCCTATCACTATATCGAATCCAGCTAGCTTAAAGGGAAGCAAGGATAACGGGAAAGAATGATTCCTAATGGATATAACACATCCATCTAGAACAGTCGAGGCGGTTTCTATGGTTCCATCGGCGAATTCCACCTCATATTTCACGCTTAAGGTTTTAACAGGAAGGTTCAACAATTTACAAAACTTATCATCTACAAATGACTTATCAGCTCCTGAATCAAACAAGACTCTAGCAAAAACATCATTTACAAGAAACGTACCGGTAATGACGTTGTCGTCAAGGACTGCTTCCTTAGCGTCCATTCTGAAGACTCTCGCATTAGTCTTCTTCCCATCATCTGCTTTCTTCGCATTCTTTGGGCAGTTGGGCCGAATATGCCCTTTCTCGTTGCAACCGAAACAAGTTGCATCCTTCATTTTCTTGCAATCCACAGCTTTATGATCTGTGGACTTGCAGATTCCACATCGTTTCTCAAAAGACTGGGACTTCGTCTCCAAACGACATCTCCCAAAGTGGTGTCTCCTACAAACCTTGCATTTGGGTTTCTCACCCGACTGATGATCACTTTTCCTAGACCCCGACCCTTTCCTGTGGTCGTTGTTTCCCTTGTGTCGTTTCTCAGATCTTCGTGAGGTGTCATCCTCACGTTTCCTTTTGTTCTCCTCTGAGCTCTTCATAGCTCTAAGTCTGACGACATCTTGAGTGAGGGAGAGGGATAGATCAGCTACTGATCTAAATGTAGTAGGCCTTGAAGCTTTGACACTTGCCTTTATCTCCGGTGCCAGACCCCCAATAAATCGAGCAATCCTACGCGGCTCCGGGGTCACCAGATAAGGCACTAACCGGGATAAGGTGTTGAACGTAGTAAGATACGCCTGACAATCGAGATTCTTCATAACTAGCGACACAAAATCCGATTCAATTCTTTCAACCTCATGCTGCGGGCAGAAGTTCTCCTTAATCAGGGCCACAAACTGTTCCCATGACAAACCGTACAGTGTGGCCTTACCGGCAGCTTGTAGGAGTGACTTCCACCATGCTAACGCATCTCCCTTGAATGATTGGGACACGTACTTCACGACGTCCCTATCAGCACACCCGCTGATATCAACCACAGTATCCATCTCATCAATCCACGTCATACAATCGACGGCTCCCTTTTCCCCAGTGAAATCTCTGGGCTTGCAAGATACAAAATACTTGTACGTACAGGACCTGCTGTACGTGTCATGTTTCAGCTTAATCTCCTGCTTTGGGACGCTGCTGTGGTTGGAGGAGTGATTGTCATCCTCTGCTTTCTTCGGCTCACTCTTTTTAGAGGGTGGCTTACTATGAGCCTCAGAATGAGTCTTGGGCTTTGCGTGCGTTTCTGTTCGGGTCCTACTCCGAGTACCACTAGATTCCCTGAATTGCCTATCCATAGCTTTGGCAACAGCGTTATCTATCAGTGCTTGCAATTCTTCACCAGTGACGTGAATCCTGGTATTGTCTGGGTGCTCCCCAGAATGACTGTTGGTCTCCTCCGATTTGGCCATTGTAGCTTTAAGCTACAATAAAGGACAAGGTCTAATTTAGAACCTAACAGTATTATCGTTCTAGACGATTTATTAACCATGGTATCGAGAACCTTAGCAGTTAATTTTAATAAATTTCATTCAGGCTCTTATTAGCAATCAAGGAATGAAAATATATATATTGGCACCATAGGCCTAGTCACGTGGACAATTACTAAATTATAAATTTAGATTTTTATAGGATTATAAATTGTATAATTAAACAAATAATCCTTTACTAGGCAGGGAGTTATAAACTACAACTGCCACTATATAACATAGTTATAACCCGTAGGTATCAAGTCATAAACAGACTTGTGTACAGATAAAATCTGTAGATATTTCTTTACTAGGCAGGGAGTCATAAACCACAACAGCCACTTATATGACATAGTCATAACCCGTAGGTATCAAGTCATTAATAGACTTGTATACAGATATAATCTGTAGATAAATTATTAAAAAGGGTGACGTGGGTGATTTTACGAATCACGCTTAGTCAGGAATGTTAACATGTTCTCAGACGTTAACAGGGAGTTGAATCTTTTCAACCAGGTTTTACCATCATGGCCAGGCCTATTAATAAGGCATTCAAGCTAGGTTATACCTTACTATGATTCTTATAAAATGGCAAATCAAATAAAAATTGATATTTTCCATTATTTTAATATTATATTCATGCATATAAATAAAATGAGAAATTCAAATTAACCATTTCAAATTTCAAATAAAGTACTAGTACATATTTGCCTTAAACGGGACTTTAATGCAAATAACACGAATAACATGCCCTCGCAGGGGCTAAACAACTAACAACAACAACAAAATAAAACAAACCCACGCAGGGGTTAACAGAACCACATACCCACGCAGGGGTAGAATAAGGTAGATATACCCACGCAGGGGTAGAGTACAAGGATAGATGTCCACGCAGGGACATGAGTACATGAAATGATAATCGAAGGATTCAATGATCCCTCTTGCTCTTACCCTTGAGCAGGTCAAACACCTTCTTGAACATGCCACTGGTGCGACGGCGATCAGCTCGCATCTCGTGTTGAAACTCACGTCGCATGCTATCAATCCCATGCAGGATCTCCTGAACCTGCGGCGGCGGTGGCTGCTGGTAACCCGGAGGGTAACCAAAAGTAGACTGCCCAGCAGCCCAAGTGTCCCCCAATGGACCACTAGGTGGGAGTGAGCTGTAGTTCACAGCTTGCCAATAAGGGTCTCCTGTGTAATCATAACCCTGAGGGAAAACATGCTCGAACGGGTTAAACTGAGCTGCACTAGCATAAGCCGGAATCGGCTCTCCATAGTTCTGCGGCGGCAGAGGCGGGATCGGTACAGAAGTAACCTCCGATACGGGATGCTGAGACTCCCCTGTCTCGGACTCCCCAGGAAGAGACGTGTAGCGGCTGCTACCAACATGTGGAGGGGTGCCTATGCGAATCCCTCCGCGCGTAGACATGCGCGCATTCCTCCTTGGCCTCTGAGGCGGAGGAGGTAAAACTGGTGGCGGCGGTGGTGACGGAGTGATCACGTCACGCCATAGGGCCTCAGATAGGTCCTGCGGTAGAGGCGGCTGCTGCCGAAGCTGCTGCTGCTGCGAGTGGTGCTGCGAGTGCACCGGCGAAACCTGGTGAGACTGGAGCATCGGAGAGTTGTGGCTGGGGGTGTAATACCAATCATGCTGCTTAAATCTCTCCTGAAAGCTGTCCCCACCATTGTAGGGTGATCCCCTAAATGGCGACCCATCCGATATCTCAATCGGATGGTTAGGCGTACCTGATGGTGGTAGCGAGGGGTCCGTATCCTCGTCGACGTCCATCTCGTGACCACCAGAAAAGTGGTCCTCCGGTCCAAGTGGGTTAAGACCCACTGGCTCATCCACAAAAGCATCAGGGTTATATAAACCCTGGTAGACAGGTGCTGGATACTGGTGCGGTGACTGCTGCAAAGGTATGTAGGATCCATGCGAACCATGGGGCCCATTCTCTGAGTGGGGCCCAAACGAGTGGGGTAAAGACGGTGAAGTGCTTGCGGATACCGAGTGTCTAGCAGGCTCGGCGAAAGACCTCCAAAGGTCGTTGGCGGCTGTGTTGTGCGTGGCGGATGGAGCTCGCCTATGTGAGGGCCCTGCCTCATGGTCGTGGGATGTAGCAAATCCTCCTCGACCTCTCATCCGTGGCGGCATAATGATCCTGTCAAAAGTCAAACAAGTTGCACAACAAATATATAAGACAAAGCTAATAATAAAAATAAAGGTAAAATAAACGAAATGTCGAACATTTCCTAAGTTCTTTGTCTAGACTCGAAAATCGAGGAATGTGCAATTGTGTAACTGAGATTAAACACAAAAGACTAGTGTTTAATTCACTCAGCGTTGGCTCTGATACCAACCTGTCACACCCCGATTTCCACGTGTCACCGGTGGGCCCGGTGTGGGGTACAGTGACGTAGTTGGCATCGTCATAGACAATCAACACAATATAATAATGCACAGCGGAAGCAGAATAGATACATTTCAACTTTTAAATAAAGTGCAATAATAAATATCACAGTAGTTGAAACGGATCCACAGGCGGATCAAATAAAGTAAGATAAAAATAGTTCAACAGATATTTGTCGTCCAAGCTTGCGAGACTATAGTGGACGCTCTTAGGAAACAGCCAGCCTATTTGCGTATAGTACCTGCACTTAACCTTTTGGGAAAAATACGTCAGTTTACACTGGTAAATACAAATCGACTGACTCATTTTGAAAATGATTGAAAATTGATTTAAATGCACAAGGCATAAATATTTTTATTAACTTGGGATAATTATATAATATAAACTTGTGAACGAATTACATGCACTCGTATCTCTGGTGGCCCGGGATCTACTGTCCGGGCTAGAGATTAAATGACACACCACATTAAAGAGTTATACACGTCGGGTGTACGCCTACACCCCGTGCTCTGGTCGTGGCCATCTCGTAAGATAATGCCAAGGATATCCGGGACACGGTCAATAACCCCCCAAAGCCTTTAAGTAAGACAAGACTATTTAAACGAAGTCGCACAAGCTATTCAAGACTGTACACCCATAAGGCGCAGGACTTGTGCGCCCGATCAAGCGGTATTTTAAATACCGTACCCCAAGCCCGTATAGGGAAAATAAGTCAAAATGTATTTACCTGAGCAAGTATAAGTCACAAATGATAAGTGTTGGTAGCTTTTACCGGGCCTCCTAATCTAGAACAAAGGTTTATAATTAACCTATTAGATTCCTAACGGGTCTTTTATTTAAGCCTAAGCTTTGACCGGTTAGTTTTAAGAATGATACGGTTTACGCACGATTAAGCGAAAGACCGGATAGAATGTGATTTAGACCCGACAAGTTTGAATACTTGTATAATATGGGTATACTAAATACATTCTGGATTTTGAAATAAAAATGATATCGTTTGGCCCGTTTCGGTCAATTTACGCAAACTAGTTACGTAAACCGAACCGAACGTAAAAAGGGCGATACGGGTAGACCAATGATTCAAATGCAAGTTCCCTGATGTAATATGCTTAAAATATGATATTATATCAGTAAGTTATGTTCTATATTGCCCGGAATAATTTTAAACCCAATTTATGCCTTAGAAGGGCATTTTGGTCATTTAAAAGATAATAAAAGAGTAAAATTAGAAATCTGAGTTTCGGGTCTGGTTCATACAGTAAATATATTTAATATAACATATTATATCAGTAGGGTATGACCCATATACCAAATTTATCATTTAAAACCAAACTATGCACCGTAGGGGTATTTTAGTAATTTCACAAGGGCTAAAAATGCCAAAACTGGAAATCTGAGATCATATACTTATACTTACTGTTTTTATATGAAAATATGCTAAACACATCAGTAGGTATAGGTCTTATATGTTTAAAACAAGTATAACGCTTACTATGCGCTTAAAACGCTAAATATGCGATTTAAGGGCGTTTTCGGGTTTTCAAATTAAATCTGAGATTTTTATATTTCCAGAATACTTAAAATAATTTATTCATCATATAAAATCAGTAGAAAAAGGTTTCGGGTCAAAAGGATGTGTAAAACTCATTTTATGGCTAAAACGGTCAAAACCGACATAAGCCGAAATGACTAGGCGATCTAGGATCCGTTCAGCCAAAAATTAATTAAAAATCATCAAAATTCCCAGAATATTATATTACTTCTGTTGGTAAAGAGTTTCGCATCAAAACGTGGCCAGAAACGGGTTCTACGCGAAAAGAACCGTTTATGTAAATTTATAATATAGTTTTACGCTAATGGCCATAACTCACAATCTGGACCCCCAACTGATCCGAAATTTTCGGTGCAAGTTCATATATTAGAAATAAAGATTTCTATCCTTTCACTTTTCCAAAAATCACGTTTTATATTAAAAAGGGCAAGATAGTCAACTTTATGCATAAATAGGAAACATGCATTCGAATCGGCTAAGCATAGACTTATGACATAAAATTTCCAGAAAGTTTAACTAAAATGCCAATGGTCAAAAATGCTCTAACATACAGATCTCACACATGCATGTACGGATCCGAACCGATAGTGTACGAAAAAGTCGTTTATTAGGACTTTCGGTTCCAATCCGGGTTTACACTAAAGATCGTCGAGTTGATCGTGGTAAAATACATTCTTATATTCATAATAAAGCTTTCTATGAAGATCAAACAGATTGCATGTCATCTATATCATTATTCATGTCATTTTTCACAAAAATCGCTTCTGTTGACTTTTTAGAAATAGGTTTGACTCGACATTTAGCATGCATGTAGTGGGAATCAGAGAGTACCCTTTTGAGGGTTTGTTTCCCATAATATTACCAACATAAATCAGGTTTCAATTCGAGAAATGACTGATTGAAACTTGTTTAATCGGAAAGTCAAAGCTTATGAACAACCAGTTTGACTTTTAGCAATAATCACAACAAGAACGGATTAAAGATTGAATTGAGAGCTTACAAGAGTCCTATAGGTGTTTAGTGAACACTAGAATCAGCTTTGATGATCGGATTAACTCCAGAAAGTCTGCCTTGAAGGTTCTTGCAATTGAGAGCTTTTGGTTACCATGAAAATGCTCAAGAAATGGATGCAAAATCAGATTTAAAGCTGGAATTAGAGGGTTACTGTTTGCCTAGCCATGCATGGCTTCTAATTGGAGCAAAAGGAGGCAAGAAACAACTGGATGCCACTCAAAATCGGAGCCAAATAACCCAAATCCGCGACTTCTGTCGCTGGCAGCCCCATGCGGCCCGCTTGGGTCAGTCCAGGCGGGTCGCCTGACCCCCTGTTCAGCCAAACAAGTTTCAACTTTGGCAGAAATGGTCCCTGAGCTTGTACGCGATGTTTCGGCTACTTTTCTCGACCCGTAAACCCCCAAACTTGGTTTCTAAGAACCTTAGGACTTTTACCAACATGGAAATGTCCTCGGAACATTTTGCGCTCAACCGAAAAGCCCTGAAATTCGACGTTGACGCTTTTGGTCCTTCAAGTACGGTTTTGGCCATAACTTTCTCATACGTTGACGAAACTTCATGAAATTTTAACCACATAATCTAGTGAGTATATTTTAGCTTTACAAAGATTCGGGTCTGCCAAAAGTTCACTCAGAGGTATAAATTAAACATGTTGACACTTTTGGCCCCTATAGTTTACAATACTTCACTTTTGTGCAATTTCCGCGTCGTATGATCCATGAACCATCCGTTAAAGGTTATAAACATTATGTAGGGTTATCATAGAGTCTATTTATCCATTGTTGACACTTTGGGACCCTTACGTTCCATAGTTTTCACTGTTTGTCACTTTTAGTCCCTCTAAAGTATGTTTTCACATAACGGAACCTTATGACACGTGTCAAGACATTATTGGACGAAATTTTTCGAGGTGTTACATCTTCCCCCTTACTCTATTACTTCATTTGCTAATTTAGTTAATTTATTCAACAACCAATTTTCTTGTAGTAGAAAATTTGAAAGATTAACCAGTGATTTATATAGGGTAACCCAAAGTTATAATGAATCATTAAGAGATTATATAACTAAATTTAGTAAAGAATCCTTGGACATTCCCAACTTGGATACGGCTACGGCTGTTGAAGCCTTCAAAATGGGACTGCTTAAGGATTCATTATTCTATGATGATCTTGTTATGACACCATGCAGGAACTTAGATGAAGTAAGAACTCGGGCACTCAGGTTCATCCGGCTAGAGGATGACAAGAGGATCCAGGAGAGACAAGTAGGATCTTCAAAACAAGATAAGCAAGGATCCTCCTTCAAGAGCAACAAATTCAAATCCTACCATAGAAATGAAAATAAGAATGTGCATGCTGTTGACCAGGAAGAGGATGATGAAGATTATCCTCCAATCTCAGAATATTGTTTTTCTGTTGATAATCATGAACTGATCCTTGCAATGCAGAATCTAGGTGAAAAAGCTAGGTGGCCCAGGAAGAATGATAAACCATCCGGGACTAAAGACAAGTCAAAATGGTGTGCATACCACGAGGATTTCGGGCATCTAACTGAAGATTGCATAGCCTTAAGAAAAGAAACTGGATACCTGCTAAGCAAGGGGCATCTAAAAGAATTGCTGGGGAGAAAAAAGCAAAGGACCCAGGATCCTGAAAGGATCCCCGAAAAAGCTCCAGCACCTCCGGCAAATGCACAAGTGATCAACTTTATATCCGGAGGATCAGACATCTGTGGTACATCCTTCTCGGCGGCCAAAAGACATGCAAAAGAATCAAAAATGGATAATGGAGAGAGGCCTATTAGAACATCAAGTGTTTCAGAAGGGAAGACGATAACATTTGATGAGGATGATCGCATTAACATTCAGGATCCTCATCATGATAGTTTAGTTATTACTCTCTTTATCTCTAACCATTTTGTCCGCAGGATCCTTATCGATGGAGGAAGCTCAGTGAACATTATCCAGCTTGATGTTCTGAAGAAAATGGGTATCCCAGAATCAGACATCACACCGAGATCCTCCGTGCTTGTAGGATGCAGTGGAGAAACGAAGAAAACTCTGGGGGACATCAAACTCCCAATCTACGTGGAAGGATTACATAATTATCAGAAATTTTGTGTTATTGACTGTTTATCTTGTTGCAACGTTATCCTTGGCAGGCCTTGGATACACGATATGAAAGCAGTCCCATCCACCTACCATCAATGTGTGAAACTCCCTAGCCCATGGGGGATAATCAAGATCGACAGTGATCAGCAGGAGGCTAAGGATTGTTATACCTCATCTATGAAGCCAACCTCGAAGCCAAGGGAGCAATAGCAATTACAGTATCCTCCGAGGAACGTCTTGGAGGCAAGGGAACAAGATGTGGACGAAATCCTCTTGGATCCTAGTGATCCTGAATCAAAAATCTATATCGGATCAGGGATCCTTGGCAGGATGAAAGAAGACTTAATATCCTTCCTCAAAAGAAGAAAATCTACCTTTGCTTGGAAACATGAAGATATGACAGGTATATCTAAGGATATTATTACTCACAAACTTGGCATTGACAGGTCTATCAAACCAATCCATCAAAAAAGGAGGAAGTTTGCACCGGAAAGGAATGCCATTATCCAAGAAGAAGTAGAGAGACTACTTCGAGCAGGTATGATCAGAGAGGTAAAGTATCCAAAATGGTTAGCCAATGTGGTCGTTGTCCAAAAGAAAAACGGAAAGTGGAGGGTATGTGTCGATTTCACTGATCTGAATAAGGCATGTCCCAAGGATCCTTTCCCATTACCCCACATTGACTCCATGGTGGATGCTACAGCGGGGCATGAACTGTTGACCTTTATGGATGCATCATCTGGATTCCAACAAATTCAGATGGAACCATCTGACCAAGAGGATACAGCCTTTATGACCCCAACAGGTTTGTATTGTTATATTGCCATGCCTTTTGGATTAAGAAATGCAGGTGCAACATATCAAAGGCTGGTGAATATGATGTTCAAAGATCAAATTGGACAAACTATGGAAGTATACATAGATGATATGGTAGTCAAATCAAAGAAAGCTGAGGATCACCTAAGGGATTTGGAGGAAGCATTTGATATCCTTGATAATTATAACATCAAGCTTAATCCTTCGAAGTGCCACTTTGGTGTTAAGGCAGGTAAATTCCTAGGATATATGGTAACTCAGAGAGGTATTGAAGCAAGTCCGGAGCAAATTAAAGCACTAGTGAACATCAAGTCCCCTGCCAATGCTAAGGATGTGCAAAGGCTAACAGGCAGGATAGCAGCTCTGAACAGGTTCATATCAAAATCCTCAGAAAAATGTAAAGAATTTTACGATATCCTAAGGAAGAACAAGAAGTTTGAATGGACTGAGAAGCATGAGAACGCTTTACAAGCCCTTAAAGAATATATGTCCTCAGCACCAGCATTAGCAAAACCGGAAAAAGGAGATGTGTTATCCTTATACCTGGCGGTATCCTCAACCGCTGTAAGTGCTGTCCTTGTCAAGGATCACGAAGGTACACAATATCCTATCTACTATGTAAGTAAAAGTCTACTTGATGCCGAATCCAGGTACTCACACCTCGAAAAACTTATTCTTGCATTAATCATGGCATCCACTAAGTTAAGGCATTATTTTGAAACCCATACTATTGTTGTTAAAACTAATTTTCCAATTTAGAATGTCCTCAGGAAACCGGAGATGTCTGGGAGAATGGCTAAGTGGGCAGTGAAGCTTAGTGCCCATGATATAAGATATGAACCAAGAACAGCCATTAAATCACAAGCCTTAGCTGACTTTGTGGCTGATTTCAGTAGTGATCTACAAAAAGAAGCAGAATTGGAGGTCCAGCAGCTGGATGAAACCAAGGATCCTTAGATATTACACACTGACGGATCCTCAAATGTCAAGGGCACAGGGCTCGGGATCCTACTAAAATCGCCACAGGGGGACATAATACCCCACTCCATAGCCTGTGAATTCCAAGCAACTAACAATGAGGCTGAATATGAAGCCTTAATTGCTGGCTTGCAAATCGCTAAGGATATGGGGGTAAAATATCTCGAAGTATATGTAGACTCATTGTTGATCACTAATCACTTTAATGGATCCTATGCTGTTAAAGGTGAAAAACTAACCAAGTATTTAGAGATAGTCAAAGAATTGGCACTCTCCTTTGTTTCTTTCAGCTTGACAAAGGTACCAAGGGAGGAAAACACAGAGGCTGATGCATTGGCCAACCTAGGATCATCCTTGAAGATTCCAGAAGATATAAGTATCCCTATCATCCATATCCTGGCTCCTGCTATCAAAAATCAGGTGGCCATGGAAATAGAAGAGGATACTGCGATGATCCCTAGTGAAGAAGCTCAACCTTATTCAGGATCATGGATCTCACCAATCATGAGATACTTGCAACACGGGGAGATTCCGATGGAAGAAAATCCTAGAGCTTTCAGGATTAAGGTATCTCAGTTCACAATTTTGAATGATCTATTATATAAGCGATCTCTTGCAGGACCATATTTGAGATGTATTGAGGATCCTGAAATTGAAGAAGTATTGAAAGATTTCCACGAAGGAGATTGTGGAAACCACACCGGGGGCAGAGCATTGTTCTCGAGGATCCTTAGAACAGGATACTACTGGCCAACCATGAAAAGGGATGCTGTAGAGTATGCTAAGAATTGTGATCCTTGCCAAAGACATAGCAATATCCTCCATCAGCCAGCTGAATTTTTACACCCAATACCATCCTCTTGGCCATTCATGAGATGGGGAATGGATATAGTTGGCAAGCTTCCTAAAGCACCTGGTGGAAAAGTATTTATGCTTGCCATGACTGACTATTTTTCCAAGTGGATAGAAGCTGAAGCCTTTGCTCAAGTCAGGGAAAAGGAAGTCATATCCTTCATTAAGAGAAATATTATAACTAGATTTGGCATTCCCTCTGAAATTGTATGTGATAATGGTTCCCAATTCATTGGAAGCAGAACCACTAACTTTTGTGACAGTTGGGGAATCAAGATGATAACATCAACACCAGTTCATCCACAAGCCAATGGTCAAGCAGAATCATCCAACAAGATCATCATCAACAATCTGAAGAAGAAGCTAGGATCCAAGAAAGGGAAATGGGCAGAGGAGCTACCTTATGTGCTATGGGCTGATAGGACAACTCCCAAGAATGCCACTGGTCAAACACCTTTCTCTTTAGTATTTGGGACAGAAGTAGTGATCCCAACAGAAATGGTGATCCCAACTGCTAGAACAAGTGCTCGTGATCCTGAAGAAAATGCTACAATCCTAGCTCAAGATTTGGATACTATTGAAGAAATCAGGGATCTAGCTAGGGTAAGGATGGCAAGCTACCAACAAAGAATGGCTGGTGCCTACAACAAAAATGTCAGAATAAGGAAATTCCAAGTCGGCGATATGGTGTTGAGGAAAGCATTTCAAAATACTATCAATCCTGCTGACGGGAAGTTAGCACCAAAATGGGAAGGTCCCTACTTGATTGAAGCAGAAGCAGGAAAGGGGGCATACATGTTGCTAACCATGGAAGGAAATTTGTTACCAAGAGCCTGGAATGCTGTTCACTTAAAAAAATATTTCATGTGAACATGATCCTTCAAGCATGTGATCCTTACATTGAAGTATCCTCGAAGGATCCCGGTGATATCAGTGATCCTCACTCTGGTAATGTGCTAATCCTAAAACTATTACATTTTCTTACTTTTTACCTAAGGATAAGGATCATGTATCCTTCATCCTCTACTCACAAACCATTTGAGTTATGATAGTTCAGGTATCTTCAGCATATCGTCAAAGATCTTCAAAAGCACCGCAGATCCTTGGGTCCAACCCCAGTTATCCTTGGGATTATCCCCAGTTTCCGCCAGCAGCGCACGATGATCCTGATATAGTTCACGTCTTTGGGACCAGTACCCACTTCCGGGGCTGACAACCTCATCGTACTGGCTATATTTAGGATCCTACGTATAATGGTAGACGTACCATACATCCGTTCCTAAGGTTTCTAACGTTTTCACGTTAGCTAAGGTTTTGACATTTTCATGTCACTAAGTTTGGATAGTCGCCAGTAAGGGCCATACTCCAGTTTACATACGATCCTTTGGGCTTGTCCCCAGTTATCCTTTGGGCTTGTCCCCAGTGAGCCTCCGGGATCATTCTCAGTTATCCTATGGGCTTGTCCCCAGTGATCCTCCGGGATCATTCTCAGTTACCCTTTGGGCGTGCCCCCAGTTACTAATTTATTTCTTACATTGGCTTAGTCCCAAGTTGTGCTTCGTTTTTCAGGATTGTCAAAGTTAGACCACATAAGGATCCTTAATCCTTATTATCCATCAAAATCTTATCTACGATTGTCTCGATTGAAGGTTAGGATCCTAACTTGGATCCTCAGGTATGATCCTTGACCATTTTGATTATACTCACTATCCTAACCGACCCTTACACTTTGACAACCAAACCTATGATCCTTGAATTAAAGTACTTTGAAAATTTTCGATATCAGGATATTTGATCTGGGATCATATCCTAAATTTGGATAACATATTTTCAACCCTTGTTACTTTAAATATACTACAAAAACAATCAAGAAACAAGAAGATAAGGATAACAACACGAGATAAGCCAGAAAAATTAAAGTTATATTATTAAACAAAAGGATCTTTAACCCTTTCAAAAAGTTGTCAAAATTGCCAACCCACATTTCTACCAGCAAAACGTGGCCCGTCCACATGGGTTGGCAAAGGGTGTCCATTGTCTATGCGGTCTTAGCATTGTGCAGGAAATTAAAAGCGGCAGGATCACAAAGGCTTCATCCCCCAAACAGAGGATCCCTCCACCTTTTGCAATCCTACCTACTGTTCAAAGGATCCAGGATCCTTAACCCTAAAAACTATTGTCCGAAGATTACAGACCATAATTGTTTCAAATACCACAAACTACTATCAAAATTTAAAAAAAAAACTGGGCTCCGGCTATGTCTAGAAGTTTCCATCATCGCCCAATCTTGCAGCTCAAACCTTCGCTGCACCATCACCACCAGCTCCACTTGCCTCCCCCTGATCCTTACCAGCATCTCCACCCTCAAGCATAGGGATATCCTCAGCATCATCGTCATCCTCCAACTCTGCTAGCCTTGCCTTCCAGCCTTCAACATCCCATGTGCTCTTATCAAAGGAAGGATCCTGAGCCTCCGTAGCCATCTGCAGTTGTATCTTGTACATAGCTATCGCGGCAGAGACCTTAGCGTCCTGAGTAATGTCATGCTTCTCATAATCAAACTTGATCAATGCTTTGACAGCCTCATCCTTAACAGCCCGGATCTCCTTCTCAAGATCAGCGATCTTGAGATCCTTCAGCACACCCATCTGTTGAAGGTCGGCAATCTGGCGATCCTGATCTTCAACGTGGCTAACATAAGATTCTATTTCGGTAAGTTTCTGCAAAAACAACAGGATATGACGTCAGACACGGGTAATCCTCAAAAACCATCAGGATAACCAACAGGGGCAGTGATCCTAACCTCGTTGACAGAATCAAGAAACTGCTGGCGAATTAGGGGAAATCCTTGAAGATCCTCAGAAACCTTCCTCTTCTTTCCCTTACCCCTAATGGGTAATTTAGGGGCTGAAGCAGAAGGACTAGCAACAGAAGTCTTCTTCTTGGAAGACTTGACGTTGGCAAGATCATCAATCCCAAACAAGGAGGCAGACTTGGCAGACTTAGCAGATTTCCCAGCACCTACACAATCAAAACAAGATAAGTCTCCTAACTTATTTAATATTTTTGCATAGAACTTACTTTTTGGTAAGGATACTTACTTGACATTGTGGCAGATGCGGAGGATACTTCTTGTGAATCTTGGATGGTGACTTGAAAACTTCTGACCTCAGGATCAAGCTTTTTAAAAGCTAACACTCTTTCTCTTGCAGCAGGGGTCAATTTTAGGTGAGCAACGGAAATAGCTGCACAAAAGACAAAGGAAAAAAGACATTAGTGATCTTCATCATATGAGACAGGACTGATAGTGATCCTTCGAGGATCCTCTACCCTACCATGAGTGGCCCACTCCTTGGGCAGATCATTCCCATTAGGGAGGGAATCCCTTCTCATAAAGAAGAAACGACGCTTCCAATTTGTGTCATTTTTGGTAACTTTCAAAACAGGGTGATCCTCCCCGGCCTTCCGTTTCAACAAATATCGATGAGAACCAAACGTGGTAAGATCATAAAGCGCGGCCAGCTCTGCCATCCCTAAATCAATCCCCTCCTGCTCGATGATACTCTCGAAGGTATACAAGACCCTCCAGATCATCGGCATAGCTTGGATATAAGATATGCCGGTCAGAGAAAAGAAAGATTGGGTGAAGGCCGGAAAAGGATACGAATATCCTATGGTAAATGGAGTTGCAGGAAAGATCACCCAGGTGTCTGAAACAAAATCACTCAAAGCAGTGGATGTGAAGGATTTGAAAACAGCATCCGCCGGGAAGCAATGACGAATCCTATCTACATGAGCATCGGTAAAGCAACATCTCTCCGTAGGAGAATCCTTAATGATCCCTTGGCTTTTCAGGGGACTGCTCTTCTCGTGATCCTTATGGGGAGAGTTTCGGAGCAACATTCTCACAGCAGAAAAACAGAGCAAGAGAAGGAAGAATGAAAAGAGAAGAAAAGAGAATACCTGATCGATCTTCGGCAGCGATTATAAAGGGAAGATATCTCGAATTTAAATGCAGAGTGATCCTAACCCTATCTCCTATTTATAATCATGATTTGCAGGGATTGTCACATCTGTGACGTAATGATCACAACGGCTAGTCCGCTTATAACGGCTAGTTATCCGAATAGTCCGTTGAAGATAAGATCAGAGCAAAATATAACTCGTTTATTTACAATAAACTCCTTATATTTTGGGGGCAATTGTTAGGGCTGAATTTTTATCATACGTGATCCTCATACGTGATCCTAACCAGTGATCCTTGTTTCTTTGGCAGACAGTGATCCTCAGCAGGACTTCAGGATCAGGATCATGGACCATCAAAGGATCCTCATGCTAACAGTTACCCTCGTTTGAAACAATGTTATTTTGCAGGAACATCTAGCAGGATACGCTCTTAAGCATCATGATCAAGGGACGCGTCTTCACAATTATGGCAAGAGCTTAATCGGAGATAGACGTTGCACAGGATATGGAAACTTGGCTTGATTTATGGGCGGCAATTTAGGCTAGATTGTCTTTTATTTCTAAAGGGGTAATGAGCTGATAATTAGTCCTTTTACCTAAAATAGGTCACCTACACTTGTATAAATACCACTCTTCCTCATTTGGAAGAAGACACACGACATACAACACAATTCTCACACACTTAGACACTCAAAACGATAGTGATCCTTGTACTCAGCTCATTATCATCCGAAGTTGTAACTATATTTTTCTTATATTGAAGTTGGTGATCGGTAGTTGCCATCACCCGAGGTTTTTTATGCCGGAGATCATACATTGATCAAGGGCTTTTTCCTCGTATAAATCATTGTGTCTTTGCATCTTTATCACGGAAGTGATCCTTTACTTTCATAATTAACCAAGCATCATACCCCGTTTACATAAAGTTTGGTTACATTATCCTTGTGTGATTTTTGACCAAAACAGTGAGGCAAGTGGAGCCGGTGGAGATGGTGCAGCGAAGGATTGAGCTGGAGGATTGGGCAATGATGGAAATTTCGAGACTTAGCCGGAGCCCAATTTTTTTTTTTTTTGTTTGGTGGTTGTTTTTTTTTTTTTTTTGTGGTTGTGATGTTTTAAAACAATTATGGTATGTATTTGAACAATAGGTTTAGGGTTGAGGATCTAGGATCCTGTGAACAATAGGTAGGATTACATATGGTGGAGGGATCCTCTGTTTGGGGGATGAAGCCATTGTGATCCTGCCGCCTTTAATTTCCTGCACTTGCTATGACCGCATGAACAATGGACACAATTTGCCAACCCATGTGGACGGGCCACGTTTTGCTGGTAGAAACGTGGGTTGGCAATTTTGACAACTTTGAAGGGTTTAAACTTTTGTTAATAAAATAACTCTAAGCTTTTTGGCTTATCTTGTGTTGTTATCCTTGTTTATCCTTTTAATTTCCAATTGTTTTGATATATATTTGTCTGAGTAAGAAAAGTTAAGCAAATTATGTTTAAGAAATTTAGGATACGATCCAGGATCAAGTATCCTATAGTTGAAAACTTCCAAAAAGTAGTTCATTTTAAGGATCATAGGTTCAGTTGTCAAGGTCTAAGGGTTATTCAAATGAATAATGAATGAAATTAAAAATAGTTAAGGATCATACCTGAGGATCCGAGTTAGGATCCTAATCTTTGATCAGGATAACCATAAGGAAAACTTTAATGGATAATAAGGATTGGGGATCCTTAATTGTTTAACTTCGAAAACCTGAAAAATAGAATATAACTTGGGACTAAGCCAATATAAAAGATAAGTTAGTAACTGGGGACAAGCCCAAAGGATAACTGGGGACAAGCCCAAGGATAACTGGGGACAAGCCCAAGGATAACTGGGGACAAGCCCAAGGATCGTGTGTAAACTGGAGTATGGCCCTCACTGGCGACTATCCAAACTTAGTGACATGAAAATGCCAAAACCTTAGCTAACGTGAAAACGTTAGAAACCTTAGGAACGGATGTATGGTACGTCTACCATTATACGTAGGATCCTAGGTATAGCCTGTACTGTGGAATTATCAGCCCCTAAAGCGAGTACTGGTCCCAAAGACGTGAACTATACCAGGATCATCGTGCGCTACAGGCGAAACTGGGGACAAGCCCAAGGATAACTGGGGACAAGCCCAAATAACTGGGGTTAAACCCAAGGATCTGAGTTGCTTCTGAAGATTGTTGACAATATGCTAAGGATACCTGGACTATCAGAACTCAAAATCTCGTGAGAGAAGGATGAAGGATACATGATCCTTATCCTTAAATAAGAAAATATGTAAATAAGAGTTCGAGCTTAGGACATTACCAGAGTAAGGATCATTGATGCTTCAGGGATCCTTGAAGGATACTTCCAATGTAAGGATCATATATGCCAGAAGGATCCTGCTCACATGAAATATTTCTTCAAGTGGACAGCATTCCAGGCTCTTGGTAACAGATTACCTTCCATGGTAAGCAATCTATATGCCCCCTTTCCTGCTTCGGCTTCGATCAAATAAGGGCCTTCCCATTTTGGTGCCAATTTCCCATCAGCAGGATTGGTGGTATTTTGGAATGCTTTTCTCAATACCATATCCCCAACTTGGAATTTCCTTATCCTGACATTTTTGTTGTAAGCACCAGCCATTCTTTGTTGGTAGCTAGCCATCCTTATCCTAGCCAGATCCCTGATTTCCTCAATAGTATCCAAGTCTTGAGCCAGGTTTGCATCATTCTCCTCAGGATCACGGGTACTTGTTCTAGCAGTTGGAACCACCATTTCTGTTGGGATCACTGATTCTGCCCCAAATACCAAAGAGAAGGGTGTTTGACCAGTAGCATTCTTGGGAGTTGTCCTATCAGCCCAAAGCACATAAGGCAATTCCTCTGCCCATTTCCCCTTCTTGGATCCAAGTTTCTTCTTCAGATTGTTGATGATGATCTTGTTGGATGATTCTGCTTGACCATTGGCCTGTGGGTGGACTGGTGTTGATGTTATCATCTTAATCCCCCAACTGTCACAAAAGTTAGTAGTCTTGCTCCCAATAAATTGGGAACCATTATTGTTTTGGTCAAAAATCACACAAGGATAATGCAACCAAACTCTATGTAAACGGGGTATGATGCTTGGTTTATTGAAAAAGTAAAGGATCACTTTAGTATGAAATATGCAAAGACACAATGATTTATACGAGGAAAAAGCCCTTGATCAATGTATGATCTCCGGCATAAAAAACCTCGGGTGATGGCAACTACCGATCACCAAACTTCAATATAAGAAAAATAGTTACAACTTTGGATGATAATGAGCTGAGTACAAGGATCACTATAGTTTCGAGTGTCTAAGCGTGTGAGAATTGTGTTGTGTGTTCTTCCGAATGGGGAAGAGTGTTATATATACAAGTGTAGGTGACCTATTTTAGGTAAAAAGACTAATAATCAGCTCATTACCCCTTTAGAAATAAAAGTAAATCTAGCCTAAATTGTCGCCCTTGAATCATGCCAAGTTTCCATATCCTTTGCAACGTTCATCTCCGATTAAGCACATGCTATAATTGTAAATACGCGTCCTTTGATCGTGATGCTAAGAGCGGATCCTGCTAGACATTCCTGCAAAATGACATTAAGTTCAACGAAAGCAACTGTTAGCATGAGGATCCTATGATGGTCCGTGATCCTGATCCTGGAACTCTGCTGAGGATCACTATCTGCCAAAGAAACAAGGATCACTGGTTAGGATCACACGTAAGGATCATGTATTGTAAAAATCCAGCCCTAACAATTGCCCCCAAAATATAAGGAGTGATTTTGTAAATAAATGAGTTATATTTTGCTTTGATCTTATCTGCAACGAACAACTCGGATAACTAGCCGTTAATCTCGAACTAGCCGTTGCAACTCTTACGTCACTGAGGTGACATCCCTGCAAATCATGATTATAAATAGGAGATAGGGTTAGGATCAATCTGCATTTAAATTCAAGATATTCTCCCTTTATAATCTCTACCGAAGATCGATCAGGTATTCTCTTCTCTTTCTTCCTTCTCTTGCTCTGTTTTTCTGCTTCCTGTTTTTATTCTGCCAAGAGTATGTTGCTCCGAAATTCCCCTCACAAGGATCACAAGAAGAGCAGTCCCCTGAAAAGCCAAGGGATCGTCAAAGACTCTCCTACGGAGAGGTGCTGCTTCACTGATGCTCATGTTGATAGGATCCGTCACTGTTTTCCGGCGGATGCTATCTTCAAGTCATTCACTTCCACCGCTCTAAGTGATTTTGTTTCCGACACCTGGGTGGCCTTTCCTGCAACTCCGTTTACCATAGGATATTCGTATCCTTTTCCAGCCTTCACCCAATCCTTCTTTTCCCTGACCGGCCTGTCTTATATCCAAGCCATGCCGATGATCTGGAGGGTTCTGTGTACCCTTGAGAGGATCATCGAGCAGGAGGGGATTGACTTAGGGATGTCGGAGCTGGCTGAGCTATATGATCTTACCACGTTTGGTTCCTGTCGGTACTTGTTGAAACGGAAAGCTGGGGAGGATCACCCTGTTCTTAAGGTCACCAAGAATGATACAAATTGGAAGCGACGATTTTTCTTTGTTAGGAGGGATACCATCCCTAATGGGAAGGATCTGCCCAAGGAGTGGGCTACTCATGGTAGGATAGAGGATCCTGGAAGGATCACCATCAGACTTGTCTCTTATGATGAGGATCACTAATGTCTTTCTTTGTTATTTGTTCAGCTATATCCGTTGCTCATCTCAAGTTAACCCCTGCTGCAAGAGAGAGAGTTTTAGCTTTCAAAAAGCTTGATCCTGAGACCAGAAGTTTTCAAGTCACCATCCAAGATTCACAAGAAGTATCCTCCGCATCTGCCACAATGTCAAGTAAGTATCCTTACCAAAAAGTAAGTTCTATGCAAGACTGTTGATGTGTGTCGGTGTGTATATAATTTAGATATATTTTTAAGCCCTTTTTACACTTTTAGCCAAGTTTTAAATTTATAAAACACGATATTTACTAACACTAAACACACATATGGGCAAGTGCACCCATCGTGGACGTAGTATAGTGTTGGTAAGATACCGAGGTCGTCCAAGGACACAAGAGCTTTTAATACCGGTTTATCCTCAACGTCTAATCAAATCAAAAAGTTAGAAAAATGTTTTAAACTAAGAAAAATAAAAACTAACTAAATGCTGAAAAATAAAATAAAATAAAAAAAAACAGATAGACAAGATGAATCACTTGGATCCGACAAGTGTATTAGTATAACCTTTGATTATTTTCGCACTTTTGCACTTGTTTAAGAGATTATCTTAGTTATTGTAGTAGGCCCCTCTTTTGAAGGCGACGTTACCCTCAACCCAGTAGTTTGAGTCAGCAAGGATACAATCCTAAAGGGTCGGATTATTGAAAGATAATGAATTAAGTTATTAATGCAAATTATGGTAGGCCCCGCTTTTGGCGGTGACGTTACCCTCGGCTAAGTAGTCTGCGTCAGCAGGGATACAGTCCTAAATAGCCGGGTTATAGTATTAATAGTAGTTAGCTTATGAGGGGGTCAAAGAGTTTGGATCCCCGCCATCCAATACCTATGGGCATTGAAGGAGATCCTACTAAATTTGACCCAGGTCCCAAGCAGGACCTCTAAACGCTGAACAAGGGCAATACCTTTACCAAACCGTTCCCTTAACCCCCGACCAGGTAGCCAACATACCTCCATATAGACCGTGGAGATATGAATGGTGAAAATCTTTTATTTTATATAGACAGTAAAATAATGCCAAGACACCACGGACAAACGATAAGGAAAGATCACCTTCAACATAAGTAACTAGTTATTAAAGTCATTAATACAAAACCAAATAAAAAGTGCAAAAGATTAAAAATAAAAAGTATTATACTAAACACTTGTCTTCACCAAGTGATGTAAGAGACTTAGGCAAACATGGCCTTGATTGTCAAGAACTCTTACGATCAATCTTGGATCCCGAGACGACTCACACACTCTATGATGGACAATGGATGATGGTGGTGGATGATGGTGTTATGGTGGTGGTGGGTGGTGGATGAAGTGTGAGAGAGGTGGTGTGCCAAGGGATGAGAGAGAATGAAGCCAAGCTCCTCTATTTATAGGCTGAACAGAACGCTGGACACGGCCCCGTGTTCGCTGAACACGGCCCCGTGCCCGTCTGACATTCTCTCTCTTCATTAATTGTAATTGCGAATTACAATTAATGCGCCTGCTGTACTTTCAACACGCCCCCGTGTCCGCTGGGCACGGCCCCGTGGTGAGCAATGGAAGCTTCTACTGGTTTGTCTTTTCTGCTGCTTCCTGGGCACGCCCCCGTGTTCACTGGACACGGGGCGTGTTCAGGCTCTGTTTCTCTTCTCTTTGTCTTGGGAGGTGCCGTTGAGGGTCCGGGCAGTTCACTTTTGTTCCTTTTCTTGTATTTATGGTAGATTTAGTAGTCTTTTTGCTTCTTTTGTGATTTTGAGCTCATTTCATCCTGAAAATACAAAAGGAAGACAAAAACACTCTTTTTCCAACATTAGTACTTAAAAAGGGTTAGTTTTATGCCTTAATTGATGTGTTTTATATGTTGCATTTTACACACATCAAATACCCCCACACTTGAACTTTTGCTTGTCCTCAAGCAAAACTCTTTTAATGTGGCTTACACTCCCAAATGGAATAGGTAGAAGAGAAGTTTTTTAACTTGTCCTAGAGTGTCGGGAATCCAAGGTTTGTATAGGTTCTATTTTTATTTTATTTACAATCTTATTCGTCATGGTTTATTTTGAACTTTACATAAGATAAATTACTAAATTTGGCATAGCATGCCTTATTAAAATTCCATTTATATACAAGTTCACATACCTCACGGGAGATCACTCAATCACTCGGCCGAAGGTGTATATTTAAGTGAATCGCTCGAGAGCGGCACGGATTTACATTTTCCATATGCTTGCCAAGCGATCAATCCTCCTCCTTTTTAACTTTTTACCTTTGTAAATATCAAGAGGTCTTTTGGGGTGAAGGCTTGGGTTTAAAGGTGGGTGGTTGGTTAGTGGTTAGTAAAAAAAAGGGCGAAAATTGTAACAAGTGTCGGTTTTCGTAAAATACCTTATTTTTGGTGACATTTATTTTTGAAGTATTTCTCCAAACAAGCTTTTTGTAGCTTATGTTTGTTTTTGACTTCATCATATTTATTTTTTATTTTTTTTTTTTAATTTTTTTTTTTGATCGTCACGTAAAGGGTATGTTTATGAAAAATCGAGTTTGTCACTAAAATAAAGGTGAAAAAAATGAAAAAGGTTTTTGGTGGGTAGAAAATTGTTTTGGGGGTAATGAAATGAAAGGTTTAGGCTCAAAGGGGTTTTCTAGGGGGATTTTGGGTAGGTAAAAAAAATGAAAAATAATGGTTTTGAAAGAAAAATAGTTAGTCCTAATGCCTCCATCATTTACTTACTTGGGTTTAAGTTGGTAAGGACCGGGAATGTATCGTCGTGGCAAGTTCTAGATTTGTAAAGACCGAGCGGCTATTCACACAAGAAACGAAAAATGAGCATTTAATCTAAGTATGTGTATTTTTATGCTCAATAAAGGCTCAAAACTCACTTTTTGTGGGAATGGGTTTTTAATGTGACCGAGCATATATAATCGAATTTTAGCTAGACTTGTTATACCGTTTCATAATTTTCTTATGTTAGTTCTTTTTATCACGACGCTATCGGTTGTAAGTTTGTAAAAATATAACCCTTTTATGACTTGTTATTCCCAACTTAAACTAAGACAAGTAAATAAATAAAAAAAAATTGAAAAAGTTTTTGAAAAAAATTTGGGGTGTTTAGCGGTTCCAATAGAGTTTTGTGTAAGGCTTGTTTTAGGATTTTGCAAAATTCCAAGGTTTTAGCATCCCCCCCACACTTAAATTACACATTGTCCTCAATGTGTCCAAAAATAGAGTTTTTGGCTGATTAGAATATGTAAAAGTGTGTTTAAAAACAAAGATTTGTGTTACTGGTGCTCTGGACACGGCCCCGTGTTCATTGAACACGGCCCCGTGTTGAACTGCCAGTAACGAAAAACTTACAGAGGGTGAACACGGGGGCGTGTTGGGTGAACACGGCCACGTGTCCGACAAAAATCTGCAGGTCAGTAGCCAAACAGCAGAACTGGGAGATGAACACGGGGGCGTGTCGGCTGAACACGTCCCCGTGTGGACAGTCTGTTAGCCAGAAAAATATGGTTTTCTCCCGGTTTCTTCCTCCTAGGGCTGCGAGTGCTAATGTTTAGCATTCTAACCCTTGCATTGCACCTGTTCAAGCATTCAATACCATCCAACCAAGCACCAAACATCCTAATCTTACCATAGTTAAACATTATCCAACACAAAGTAAAAACAAAGTAAAAATAAAAAGAAAAGAGTTAAGGAAAGTAAATTGTCTTGACAAATGGCACGCAGGACATGAATTGTTCGATAGGAAGGGTAATCAAACCTGTGGGCTCATAACCAGCTAGCCCTTTGCTCCTCCCGGCCTCCTACTCCATATCTTCATCACTGCCTTCACCTCCGCCTCCCTGCCTCGCCATGTACTCCCGGATGCTACCGATGTCATCTTGTATGTCGTTGACGCTGCGTTCGATAGCTCCTACCCGGAGGTGTGTGTTGTTGGCGAGGTTGTAGGTGTTCCGGGTGCACATGAGGTTTTCCTGCAAAAGATCATGCAAACTTTGGAAATTAGGAAAACCGCCTCCTTGAGAGGAGGATTGACCCTGTTCGCCTTGGGGAGGGAATTGGTACTGTGGAGGTGGTGCATGAAGAACTAGAGCCTCTTGCGGGTTCCATGCGTAGCCTTGCGTCCTTTGAAAGCTCACCGTCCCGTCCTCCGCTTCATAGAGCAAGTTCATGGCCCGGCAGATATGGTAATCAACCCGTCCCGACCATGGGCCCCTTTCGAAGGACTTCGGGATGTTCGCGAAGTGCTTGAAAAGACGGTACACCCATCCCCCGAAGAAGATTGGTGTAGGAGCAGAGGCAAGGCGGTTCAAGTGCATGTTCCGCAGTAGGAGGTAAGGAACATCGAGAGGCTTCCGGTTGTGGATGCAGTGAAGGACAACCAAATCTCTAACCCCAACAACGCCACTACTGTCATGGCGTTGGTTCAGCGAGTACGTGAGGAGCCTGTGGATGTAGCGGTATAACGGGTCTCTCAGTTTGGTACTCTTTGTGCTGCTGGAGTTGTAGATCCCCTCACCGATTTGAGCCCATGCGGCTTGGCGTTCTGTTGCGTCCAAATCTCGCAATCCCCCGGTATTCTCTTCGTTCCCCGCTTCTTCGTCTTTGTACAGCCCAATGATTGATCCGAACTGCGCCATGGAGGTCCTATAGGTCGTGCCCCCACATCGAAACTCGACCGCCTCGTGATCAAACGGGTCGCGTCTCGAGCTGAAGATGAACGTGCTATAGAACTCCAATGTGCATTGGTGGACCGACCGAAGTCGGGTAGTCAATGCAACGTGCAGTGGACCCGTCACTATGTTGTTGAAGCGGTCCAGTTGGTTTACCATTGTCAGAAGATCGGTACATGCCCGCCTTGGATATTCTTCGGGCCTTGTTTGTAGGACCTCATAGCGAGCCCTGGCGTCAAGTTCGCTGGCATTGAACCGTGTGAATTTGGACATCTGAAAAGAAGACAACAAAAAGTTAGTGCGAAACATGGAAATTCGGGTTGAAAACTGCAAACAGTGGGCTGGACACGGCCCCGTGTTCAGCGAACACGGCCCCGTGTTCAGGCGTCTGTAACACCAAATTTTCATTTTTTCGTCCCGGTTTCGAAAACCTGAAAATTTTTAGCCTAATAGCAGTGATTTCCCCCGAAAATGAAACCCTAAGTGTCATTTTTCCAAAATCAAACCATTCACCCTTTCAATTTTGAGTTTTTCGGTTCAAGAACAAGGGTTTGTGTTTTTAGTTGGAAATCGGACAAATCTATCAACAATACATGGCTATTTACTTCCTATTACTCTACTCTAAACTACTACTAACAATTTTCATCAAAAATTTTGAGTTCGATCCGGATGAACATGAAGAACCCTAGATTTCCCCCAATTTTTGATGTTTTAACTACATGCAAGTAACTAATCTAACTACTAAGAAGGATAGAATCATACCTTGACGTTGTTAGGCTTGGTGGTAACGTTCGAAATCGGCAGAAAATCGCTCTAAACCAGAGAGTTCTCGGCGAAACGGGGCGTGTGGAATGGTGTAACTGATAGAAAAAGAGGGTTTTATCCCGACAGTCGCCTCGACACGGCCCCGTGTTCAGCGAACACGGCCCCGTGCCGGGTGAAAATTTAAAATTTTTTTTTTTTTTTTTTTTTTTTTTTAACGTGCTTGTGTGCATGCCCCTTATCTCCGAATAATGGTTAGATGATTTTACCAATTTCGAATGTATACTTACCTGTAACATGTCGGGTATGAGTTTATTCGTTGACCGTTTGGAGTGCGATTTCCTCTTCCTCATCTTCAATGGATCCTCTGTAGAGTTTAAGCCGTTGGCCATTGACTTTGAATGGTGTTCCATTTCGAGTTTTAATTTCTACTGCACCGTGTGGAAAAACATGGGTGACTGAAAAAGGTCCCGACCACCTAGATTTTAATTTACCCGGAAACAATCGAAGTCGCGAATTGAACAGTAGAACTTGATCTCCAATCCGAAATTCATTAGATTTAATATATTTATCATGCAAATTTTTCATTCTTTCCTTATAAATTTCGGAGTTAGAATATGCATAATTCCTAAGTTCTTCTAATTCATTTATTTGACAAAATCGATTCTTACCGGCAACTTCTAAATCTAAGTTTACGTTTTTTATTGCCCAGTAGGCTTTGTGAGCGATTTCTACTGGCAAGTGACAACTTTTTCCATAGACTAGTTTATATGGGGTTGTGCCTATAGTGGTTTTATAAGCGGTTCGAAAAGCCCATAAAGCGTCATCTAGTTTGTCAGCCCATTCTTTTTTATTTATCCCTACGGTTTTCTCAAGTATTCGTTTTAAACCTCGATTAGTCACTTCGGCTTGCCCATTTGTTTGAGGATGATATGCTGTTGAGACCCGGTGATAGACCCCATATCTTGTTAAGATTTTTTCGAGTTGATGATTACAAAAATGGGTACCTCTATCACTTATTAATGCCTTTGGTGTGCCGAAACGTGAGAACAATTTTTTTAGGAATTTTACTACTACTCTTCCATCATTTGTTGGAAGAGCTTCGGCCTCTGCCCATTTAGACAAGTAATCGACCGCCACAAGTATATATTTGTTTCCTTTTGAAGGTGGGAAAGGTCCCATGAAATCGAGTCCCCACACATCAAAGATTTCACAAACGAGAATGCCATTTTGAGGCATTTCGTTTTTGGAAGAAATATTACCTGATCTTTGGCAGGCATCACATGTCTTTACAAGGTTTTGTGCATCCTTGTAAATGGTTGGCCAGTAAAATCCAGAATCAAATACCTTTCTCGCGGTACTTGAGGCACCATGATGTCCTCCGTATGGACCTTCATGACAATGACGGAGTATTCTTCGTGCTTCATTACCATGGACACACCTTCGGATGAGTTGATCAGCACACATTTTGAAAAGATAGGGGTCTTCCCAAAAGTAATGCTTTACATCAGCAAAGAATTTCTTTCTTTGATGATGTGGCCATCCTTTGGTGACTATACCGCTGGCTAAGAAATTAGCGTAGTCGGCATACCATGGTTCTTGTCTGCTTTCCATCATTTCCAGGGACTCCGTGGGAAATTTTTCGTTGATTTGCTCGTCCCTGGTTGTCTCCAAAGCTGGGTCTTCTAAGCGTGAGAGGTGATCTGCAGCAGTGTTTTCTGCTCCTCTTTTGTCCTTGATTTCGATGTCGAATTCTTGGAGGAGTAGAATCCACCTTATCAAACGGGGTTTTGCGTCTTGCTTCTTGAAGAGGTACCTGATGGCTGCATGGTCTGTATAAACTATTGTTTTAGAAAGAACAAGATAAGAACGAAATTTATCAAAAGCAAACACCACCGCTAGTAACTCTTTCTCTGTAGTTGTATAATTTTCTTGTGCATCATTTAGAGTTTTACTAGCATAATAGATTGGGTGGAAATGTTTTTCTTTTCTTTGTCCCAAGACTGCTCCAACAGCAAAGTCGCTTGCATCGCACATGATTTCGAAAGGAAATTTCCAATCTGGTGCTATCATGATAGGTGCATTGACTAGCATTTCCTTGAGGGTCAGAAATGCTTGATTGCATTCCTTGTCAAAGATGAAGGGTGCATCTTTTTCAAGCAATTTTGTTAGAGGTCTTGAAATTTTCGAAAAGTCTTTGATAAACCTTCTATAGAATCCGGCATGCCCTAGGAAACTTCTGATTGCTCGCACGGAGGATGGAGGAGGTAATCGAGATATGGTCTCGATTTTTGCTCGATCAACTTCCATTCCTTCGCTTGAGATTTTATGTCCGAGTACTATTCCCTCTGTTACCATGAAATGGCATTTTTCCCAGTTAAGGGCGAGGTTAGTTTCCTCACATCGGGATAGCATTCGTTCAAGATTATCGAGGCATTGATCATATGAGTCTCCAAAGATGGAAAAGTCATCCATGAAGACTTCCATGGTTTTTTCAATCATATCATGGAAAATGGCGACCATACAACGTTGGAATGTTGCAGGCGCATTACATAGACCGAATGGCATGCGTCGATATGCAAAAGTTCCGTAGGGGCATGTGAAAGTTGTTTTCTCTTGGTCTTCTGGTGCTATCGGTATTTGAAAGTAACCTGAAAAACCATCTAAGAAACAATAAAATTTATGACCGGATAATCTTTCTAACATTTGATCAATGAAGGGCAAAGGAAAGTGGTCTTTCCTTGTTGCTTCATTTAATCTCCTGTAGTCTATACAGACTCTCCATCCTGTGACGGTTCTTGTGGGTATTAATTCATTTTTCTCGTTAGTTATTACCGTCATACCTCCTTTCTTCGGGACTACTTGGACAGGACTTACCCACGGGCTATCGGAGATAGGGTAGATTAGTCCGGCGTCAAGCAGTTTGATGACTTCATTTTTAACCACTTCTTGAACATTGGGGTTCACTCTTCGTTGTGGTTGAATCACCGTTTTGTAGTCATCATTCATTAAAATTTTGTGCGTGCACATGGAAGGACTTATTCCCTTAATATCTGCAAGCTTCCAAGCGATCGCATTTTCGTGTTTTTTAAGTAGGTTAACTAATTTTTCTTTTTCTGAGCTAGTTAATTTAGACGAAATAATTGCAGGTAGACTACCATCTTTGCCTAGAAAAGCATATTCCAAACCCTTAGGGAGTTCTTTGAGCTCGATGGGTGGGTCTTTAGGAGACACCTTATTTTGTGGCTCATTTAGATCAAGAACCTTAAAAGTTTGTTCTATGGCTACCTCTTCATCGACAAAGTGGTCTTCCTCGTGGTTTGTATCAGGTGGTTCAGCTTCATCTTCAATTAGGGGGTCATTGTTGCCAAAAGGATATTTCATTGAGCGCTCAAGATCTATGCTCCTTTTGAATGCCCCTAATTGAAGAGTTAGAGTGTTGAATTTCCGGTTTTTCAAAGCTTTGTGAGTTTGTACAAAAGGTTTTCCCAAGACTAGGGGGGCATCATCTAAGATGACGAAGTCGGTTGGGATTACCATTTGATTTGTTTGAACCAAAATATCTTCGACTACACCGATTGATTTCATTACTTTTCGGTCGGATAGAAAAATGGGTATTTGAAGTGGAGTAAAATCACTAATACTTAACTTTTCAAAAATGTAGTTGGGCATTATGTTAACACAAAGATCTTTATCAATAGTGACATTACTAATAAACGAATTTTGAAAGAAACATGGAACCGGTGTGATGTTAATTTCAAAAGGATCTTCTTTTATTAGCGAGGTTTGATCATTAGTTAACTTAACACTTACCATTTCTTTGATTTTAGCACTAGTGTTTAACTCTTTTAAAAACTTGGCATGAGGGGTTATTAAACAATGGTTTTCGAAAGTAGGCGATAAGAGAATAATTTCCTCTAAATTAGACTCTTCTTGAATTTTTACATTATCGGACTCACCATTTTCGTTGTTTAACTCATGTGCTTGTTTTTCACTTTCTTGTTCTTCCATTTTTACATTTTTAACTACCTCTACGTTATTATTACTTTTTAACTCTTCTCCCGCGCGGGATTCCTCTTCCCTTGCGCGAGATTCTCTTATGCAACGTTCGATAGTTTTATTGTGTTCTAATATCCTATTGGTCACTTCGGTGAGATTGAAAGAATTTGGATCCTCAAAGCTTGAATCCGGTTGTTCGATCCTTGGTTCCTCATAGTACTCATATGAAGTAGATGGTTCACACCATTGTTCTTCATTGTAAGTATATGATGGATAAGGGTCGAAACTTTGTTCTTCATAGTACTCATATGAGGTGGGTTGTTCACGCCATGGTTCCTCATGATAAGAGTATGAAGGTGGTGGCTCATATCTTGAGTCTTCAAAGTATGAGTATGAAGGCTCATACCTTGGTTCCTCAAAATATGAGTATGAGGGAGGAGGTTCATACCTTGGGTCTTCATAGGATGTGTATGAAGTTGATGGCTCGTACCTGGGCTCCTCATAATGGTTGTATGAATTGGATGGTTGATATGAAGTATTATATTGAACCGAGCGTGCATTACGACAATTAGTGCAATAATTACCTCTATAATCATCCTCATCATAGGTGTAGTTGTAATCTCTTGAGTATTGATCCATAGGAATCACTCAACAGACTACAACTGAGTCTCGGGACCAGAAAACAAAAATAAGACGGAAACAGAAGCTGAACACGGCCCCGTGTTGGGTGAACACGGCCCCGTGTTCAGGGACTGTATCTGGGCGTTTTAATTAAATTAACTGGTCACGTTGAGCACGGGGGCGTGTTCAGCGAGCACGGCCCCGTGTTTAGACTCTGTATCTGGGTATCTACTCTAAAATATGCAGCACGGGGGCGTGTTCAGCGAGCACGACCCCGTGTTCAGGCTACTGTAAATGCAAAAAAACTAAACTAAAATGCAGAAAAATGCGCGCGTTTTTTTTTTTTTTTTTTTTTAAAATGTTTTGAAAAACTGATTAGGCCGTCGATTTTAAGCTTTCTTAAAATCCTTGTGTCCCCGGCAACGGCGCCAAAAACTTGATGTGTGTCGGTGTGTATATAATTTAGATATATTTTTAAGCCCTTTTTACACTTTTAGCCAAGTTTTAAATTTATAAAACACGATATTTACTAACACTAAACACACATATGGGCAAGTGCACCCATCGTGGACGTAGTATAGTGTTGGTAAGATACCGAGGTCGTCCAAGGACACAAGAGCTTTTAATACCGGTTTATCCTCAACGTCTAATCAAATCAAAAAGTTAGAAAAATGTTTTAAACTAAGAAAAATAAAAACTAACTAAATGCTGAAAAATAAAATAAAATAAAAAAAACAGATAGACAAGATGAATCACTTGGATCCGACAAGTGTATTAGTATAACCTTTGATTATTTTCGCACTTTTGCACTTGTTTAAGAGATTATCTTAGTTATTGTAGTAGGCCCCTCTTTTGAAGGCGACGTTACCCTCAACCCAGTAGTTTGAGTCAGCAAGGATACAATCCTAAAGGGTCGGATTATTGAAAGATAATGAATTAAGTTATTAATGCAAATTATGGTAGGCCCCGCTTTTGGCGGTGACGTTACCCTCGGCTAAGTAGTCTGAGTCAGCAGGGATACAGTCCTAAATAGCCGGGTTATAGTATTAATAGTAGTTAGCTTATGAGGGGGTCAAAGAGTTTGGATCCCCGCCATCCAATACCTATGGGCATTGAAGGAGATCCTACTAAATTTGACCCAGGTCCCAAGCAGGACCTCTAAACGCTGAACAAGGGCAAGACCTTTACCAAACCGTTCCCTTAACCCCCGACCAGGTAGCCAACATACCTCCATATAGACCGTGGAGATATGAATGGTGAAAATCTTTTATTTTATATAGACAGTAAAATAATGCCAAGACACCACGGACAAACGATAAGGAAAGATCACCTTCAACATAAGTAACTAGTTATTAAAGTCATTAATACAAAACCAAATAAAAAGTGCAAAAGATTAAAAATAAAAAGTATTATACTAAACACTTGTCTTCACCAAGTGATGTAAGAGACTTAGGCAAACATGGCCTTGATTGTCAAGAACTCTTACGATCAATCTTGGATCCCGAGACGACTCACACACTCTATGATGGACAATGGATGATGGTGGTGGATGATGGTGTTATGGTGGTGGTGGGTGGTGGATGAAGTGTGAGAGAGGTGGTGTGCCAAGGGATGAGAGAGAATGAAGCCAAGCTCCTCTATTTATAGGCTGAACAGAACGCTGGACACGGCCCCGTGTTCGCTGAACACGGCCCCGTGCCCGTCTGACATTCTCTCTCTTCATTAATTGTAATTGCGAATTACAATTAATGCGCCTGCTGTACTTTCAACACGCCCCCGTGTCCGCTGGGCACGGCCCCGTGGTGAGCAATGGAAGCTTCTACTGGTTTGTCTTTTCTGCTGCTTCCTGGGCACGCCCCCGTGTTCACTGGACACGGGGCGTGTTCAGGCTCTGTTTCTCTTCTCTTTGTCTTGGGAGGTGCCGTTGAGGGTCCGGGCAGTTCACTTTTGTTCCTTTTCTTGTATTTATGGTAGATTTAGTAGTCTTTTTGCTTCTTTTGTGATTTTGAGCTCATTTCATCCTGAAAATACAAAAGGAAGACAAAAACACTCTTTTTCCAACATTAGTACTTAAAAAGGGTTAGTTTTATGCCTTAATTGATGTGTTTTATATGTTGCATTTTACACACATCAACTGTTAAATTAGTTAGGAAACTTATCTTGTTTTGATTGTGTAGGCGCTGGGAAATCTGCTAAGTCTGCCAAGTCTGCCTCCAAGTTCGGGATTGATGAACTTGCCAATGTCAAGTCTTCAAGAAAGAAGACTTCTGTTGCCAGTCCCTCTGCTTCGGCCCCTAAAGCACCTGTTAGGGGTAAGGGGAAGAAGAGAAAGACTTCTGAGGATCTCCAAGGATTTCCCCTGCTCCGCCAGCAGTTTCTTGATTATGTTAATGAAGTAAGGATCATTGCCCCTGTTTGCTATCCTACCTGAGTATCCTGTCTGTATATTCTGTTTCTTTGAGGATCACCTGGTCCTGATCTTACCTTTTTCCCTTTTTGCAGAAACTTGCTGAAGTAGAGACCTACCTAGGCCATGTCGAGGATCAGGAAAGCCAAATCACCGACCTTCAACAAATGGGCGTGTTGAAGGATCTTAAGATAGCTGATCTTGAGAAGGAACTCCAGGCTACAAAGGATGAGGCTGCTCAAATGTTGATCAACATGGATGGCGAAAAGCAGGAGATCACCCAGGATGCCAAGGTCTCTGCCGCAATTGCTATGTATAAGATACAATTGCAGATGGCTGCGGAGGCTCAGGATCCTGCCTTCGACAAGAGCTCATGGGATGTGGAGGGTTGGAAGGCAAGGCTGGCGGAATTGGAGGATGATGATGAAGCTGAGGATATCCCTATGCTTGAAGGTGGTGATGCTGGCATGGATCAGGGTGGAGAAGCTGGTGGTGATGGAGCAGCGAAGGTTTAAGCTACTGGATTGGGCGATGATGGATATTTCGAGACTAGGCCGGAGCCCAATTTTTTTAGGTTTGGTAGTGGTTTTTGTGGTTGTTGATGTTTGAAACAATTTATGGTCTGTACTTAAACAATAGTTTTTAGGTTTAAGGATCTTGGATCCTTTGGACAATAGGTAGGATCGCAAATGGTGGAGGGATCCTCTGTTTGGGGGATGAAGCCTTTGTGATCCTGCCGCCTTTAATTTCCTGCACCTGCTAAGACCGCACAGACAATGGACACCCTTTGCCAACCCATGTGGACGGGCCACGTTTTGCTGGTAGAAATGTGGGTTGGCAATTTTGACAACTTTTGGAAAGGGTTTAAGATCCTTTTGTTAATAATATAACTTTAATCTTTCTGTCTTATCTCGTTTTGTCATCCTTTATTTGTCTTCTTATTTTCCAGTTTGTTTTAGAAACATATTTGTTAGAGTAACAAGAGTTGAGCAAACCATGTTTAATAAATTTAGGATATGATCCTAGATCAAATATCCTGACACTGAAAATTTTTGAAGCACTCAATTTCAAGGATCATAGGTTTAGTTGTCAAAGTGTAAGGGTTGTTTAGTATAATCAAAATAGTCAAGGATCATACCTGAGGATCCAAGTTAGGATCCTAACCTTTAATCAAGATAACCAAAAGTGAAATTTTAACGGATAATAAGGATTAAGGATCCTTATTTGTTTAACTTCGACAACCTGAAAAACGGAACATAACTTGGGACTAAGCCAATGTAAAAGATAAATTAATAACTGGGGACATGCCCAAAGGATAACTGGGGATGATCCCAAAGGATCACTGGGGACAAGCCCAAAGGATAACTGGGGACAAGCCCAAAGGATAACTGGGGAAAAGCCCAAAGGATCGTATGTAAACTGGAGTATGGCCCTTACTGGCGACTATCCAAACTTAGTGACATGAAAATGTCAAAACCTTAGCTAACGTGAAAACGTTAGAAACCTTAGGAACGGATGTATGGTACGTCTACCATTATACGTAGGATCCTGGGTATAGCCAGTACGATGAGGTTGTCAGCCCCGGAAGTGGGTACTGGTCCCAAAGACGTGAACTATATCAGGATCATCGTGCGCTGCTGGCGGAAACTGGGGATAATCCCAAGGATAACTGGGGTTGAACCCAAGGATCTGCGTTGCTTTTGAAGATCTTTGACGATATGCTGTAGATACCTGAACTATCATAACTCAAATGGTTCGTGAGAAGAGGATGAAGGATACAGGATCCTTATCCTTTGGTAAAAAGTAAGGAAATGTAATAGTTTTAAGATAAGGATATTACCAGAGTAAGGATCACTGACATCACCGGGATCCTTCGAGGATACTTCAATGTAAGGATCACATGCTTGAAGGATCATGTTCACATAAAGTACTTCTTTAAGTGAACAGCATTCCAGGCTCTTGGTAACAAATTTCCTTCCATGGTTAGTGTTAGGGCTGGAATTTTATTATACATGATCCTTACACGTGATCCTAACCAATGATCCTTGTTTCTTTGGCAGATAGTGATCCTCAGCAGGACTTCAGGATCAGGATCATGGACCATTATAGGATCCTCATACTAACGGTCACCTCCGCTTAATGCAATGTTATTTTGCAGGAACATCTAGCAGGATACGCTCTTAGCATCATGATCAAGGGACGCGTCTTCACAATTATGGCAAGAGCTTAATCGGAGATAGACGTTGCACAGGATATGGAAACTTGGCTTGATTTATGGGCGGCAATTTAGGCTAGATTGTCTTTTATTTCTAAAGGGGTAATGAGCTGATAATTAGTCCTTTTACCTAAAATAGGTCACCTACACTTGTATAAATACCACTCTTCCTCATTTGGAAGAAGGGACACGACATACAACACAATTCTCACACACTTAGACACTCAAAACGATAGTGATCCTTGTACTCAGCTCATTATCATCCGAAGTTGTAACTATATTTTTCTTATATTGAAGTTGGTGATCGGTAGTTGCCATCACCCGAGGTTTTTTATGCCGGAGATCATACATTGATCAAGGGCTTTTTCCTCGTATAAATCATTGTGTCTTTGCATCTTTATCACGGAAGTGATCCTTTACTTTCATAATTAACCAAGCATCATACCCCGTTTACATAAAGTTTGGTTACATTATCCTTGTGTGATTTTTGACCAAAACAGTTTGGCGCCCACCGTGGGGCAATTGGTGCTTCATTCATAAGAAAATCTTTTGTTCGAAATCATTTCGAAGAGTTACATGGCTTCATCATTGAAGAACACGTCCTCGGCGATGTCTGCAGTCACCTCATCACAGACCACTCTGCCTCCTCCACCGGCAGGATCTCAGAAAAATACTGAGAAGCGACCAACTCCTACTTCCTCTAAACCTCCATCTTCTTCTGCTATGAATTCTTCTATTCCCAGTACTAGTGATGTGTTTTCTTTAATTTTGCAGATGAAGGATCGTATGCAGCGGCAGGATGAGACTAATGACAGGATCCTCAGGGAAATTGGAGACCTCAAAAGACAAAAGAAAGCGGCAGAGGATCATTCCCCACTGATGCCCAAATCCTTGAGCTTCGAGACTCCAATGATCACTTCCCAGCCATCGGGGACCCCGGACGTACAAATCATAGGGGAGTCAAGAGGATTACATCTCAAGTCGGCAGCAATGACTCAGACATCAGGCTCACATTTTCAGCCAGCAGGATCCTATCCTCAGTATATGGGATCCTTCATGAATTCGGGAGTCTATCCTGGAACACAGCAACTTCAAGGATCCTATTTTGTCCTAGGATCATCCCAGGTTCAAGGATCCTCCTTTGTTCCAGGATCACTCCAGGTTCAAGGATCCTCCTTTGTTCCAGGATCATCTCAGATACCAGGATCCTTCCCAGTGCCAGGATCCCTAAGAAGTTTGCAAACAGGAAATCCGGATGTCCATCAAGGGGACTTCATTCCGATGCAGACCATAGCCTCCACTGGTCCCTCCATTGTCCCTGAATCCCAGCAACTTGGATTCACAACCACTGTTCCTAATTTGAACCCAATGGGAGGTAACACTTTAAATAATTATCTTGCCACTAACCATGGATTAATGCAGGATACAGGTGTCAATCATGCTATGGCCAGGGAATTACAGAAACTAAAGGACATGATCTCGAGTGTTCCGGGAGTAGTTAGACCTATACCTGAAATTGCAGATGGGAGCCATAAGGTATCTCGTTTTGCACCACCAATCTGTGATGCAGAGGTACCCAAAAGGTTCCATATCCCTACTATGAAGCTGTATGACGGTACAACGGATCCAGAGGAACACGTAGCACAATACAGGGAAAGGATGGAGATCAATCCTATCCCAGAAAAATTGAAGGAAGCATGCTTATGTAAAGGATTTAAATCCACTCTTACTGGATCAGCTCTTAAATGGCTACTAAGTCTTCCCCCTTACTCTATTACTTCATTTGCTAATTTAGTTAATTTATTCAACAACCAATTTTCTTGTAGTAGAAAATTTGAAAGATTAACCAGTGATTTATATAGGGTAACCCAAAGTCATAATGAATCATTAAGAGATCATATAACTAAATTTAGTAAAGAATCCTTGGACATTCCCAACTTGGATACGGCTACGGCTGTTGAAGCCTTCAAAATGGGACTGCTTAAGGATTCATTATTCTATGATGATCTTGTTATGACACCATGCAGGAATCTAGATGAAGTAAGAACTCGAGCACTCAGGTTCATCCGGCTAGAGGATGACAAGAGGATCCAGGAGAGACAAGTAGGATCCTCAAAACAGGAGAAGCAAGGATCCTCCTTCAAGAACAACAAATTCAAATCCTACCATAGAAATGAAAATAAGAATGTGCATGCTGTTGACCAGGAAGAGGATGATGAAGAATATCCTCCAATCTCAGAATATTGTTTTTCCGTTGATAATCATGAACTAATCCTTGCAATGCAGAATCTAGGCGAAAAAGCTAGGTGGCCCAGGAAGAATGATAAACCATCCGGGACTAAAGACAAGTCAAAATGGTGTGCATACCACGAGGATTTCGGGCATCTAACTGAAGATTGCATAGCCTTAAGAAAAGAAATTGGATACCTGCTAAGCAAGGGGCATCTAAAAGAATTGCTGGGGAGAAAAAAGCAAAGGACCCAGGATCCTGAAAGGATCCCCGAAAAAGCTCCAGCACCTCCGGCAAATGCACAAGTGATCAGCTTTATATCCGGAGGATCAGACATCTGTGGTACATCCTTCTCGGCGGCCAAAAGACATGCAAAAGAATCAAAAATGGATAATGGAGAGAGGCCTATTAGAACATCAAGTGTTTCAGAAGGGAAGACGATAACATTTGATGAGGATGATCGCATTAACATTCAGGATCCTCATCATGATAGTTTAGTTATTACTCTCTTTATCTCTAACCATTTTGTCCGCAGGATCCTTATCGATGGAGGAAGCTCAGTGAACATTATCCAGCTTGATGTTCTGAAGAAAATGGGTATCCCAGAATCAGACATCACACCGAGATCCTCCGTGCTTGTGGGATTCAGTGGAGAAACGAAGAAAACTCTGGGGGACATCAAACTCCCAATCTACGTGGAAGGATTACATAATTATCAGAAATTTTGTGTTATTGACTGTTTATCTTGTTGCAATGTTATCCTTGGCAGGCCTTGGATACACGATATGAAAGCAGTCCCATCTACCTACCATCAATGTGTGAAGCTCCCTAGCCCATGGGGGATAATCAAGATCGACAGTGATCAGCAGGAGGCTAAGGATTGTTATACCTCATCTATGAAGCCAACCTCGAAGCCAAGGGAGCAATAGCAATTACAGTATCCTCCGAGGAACGTCTTGGAGGCAAGGGAACAGGATGTGGACGAAATCCTCTTGGATCCTAGTGATCCTGAGTCAAAAATCTATATTGGATCAGGGATCCTTGGCAAGATGAAAGAAGATTTACTAACCTTCCTAAAAAGACGAAAATCCACCTTTGCTTGGAAACATGAAGACATGACAGGTATATCTAAGGATATTATTACTCACAAACTTGGCATTGACAGGTCTATCAAACCAATCCATCAAAAAAGGAGGAAGTTTGCACCAGAAAGGAATGCCATTATCCAAGAAGAAGTAGAGAGACTACTTCGAGCAGGTATGATCAGAGAGGTAAAATATCCAAAATGGTTAGCCAATGTGGTCGTTGTCCAAAAGAAAAATGGAAAGTGGAGGGTATGTGTTGATTTCACTGATCTGAATAAGGCATGTCCCAAGGATCCTTTCCCATTACCCCACATTGACTCCATGGTGGATGCAACGGCGGGGCATGAACTATTGACCTTTATGGATGCATCATCTGGATTCCAACAAATTCAGATGGAACCATCTGACCAAGAGGATACAGCCTTTATGACCCCAACCGGTTTATATTGTTATATTGCCATGCCTTTTGGACTAAGAAATGCAGGTGCAACATATCAAAGGCTGGTAAATATGATGTTCAAAGATCAAATTGGAAAAACTATGGAGGTGTACATAGATGATATGGTGGTCAAGTCAAAGAAAGCTGAGGATCACCTAAGGGACTTGGAAGAAGCATTCGATATCCTTGATAATTACAACATGAAACTTAATCCTTCAAAATGCCATTTTGGTGTTAAGGCAGGAAAGTTCCTAGGATACATGGTAACTCAGAGGGGCATTGAAGCAAGCCCGGAACAAATCAAAGCATTAGTAAATATCAAATCTCCTGCCAATGCCAAGGATGTTCAAAGACTGACAGGCAGGATAGCAGCTCTGAACAGGTTCATATCGAAATCCTCAGAAAAATGCAAAGAATTTTACGATATCCTAAGGAAGAATAAGAAGTTTGAATAGACTGAGAAGCATGAGAACGCTTTACAAGCCCTTAAAGAATATATGTCCTCAGCACCAGCATTAGCAAAACCGGAAAAAGGAGATGTGTTATCCTTATACCTGGCGGTATCCTCAACCGCTGTAAGTGCTGTCCTTGTCAAGGATCACGAAGGTACACAATATCCTATCTACTATGTAAGTAAAAGTTTACTTGATGCCGAATCCAGGTACTCACACCTCGAAAAACTTATTCTTGCATTAATCATGGCATCTACTAAGTTAAGGCATTATTTTGAAACCCATACTATTGTTGTTAAAACTAATTTTCCAATTAAGAATGTCCTCAGGAAACCGGAGATGTCAGGGAGAATGGCTAAGTGGGCAGTGAAGCTTAGTGCCCATGATATAAGATATGAACCAAGAACAGCCATTAAATCACAAGCCTTAGCTGACTTTGTGGCTGATTTCAGTAGTGATCTACAAAAAGAAGCAGAATTGGAGGTCCAGCAGCTGGATGAAACCAAGGATCCTTGGATATTACACACTGACGGATCCTCAAATGTCAAGGGCACAGGGCTCGGGATCCTACTAAAATCGCCACAGGGGGACATAATACCCCACTCCATAGCCTGTGAATTCCAAGCAACTAACAATGAGGCTGAATATGAAGCCTTAATTGCTGGCTTGCAAATCGCTAAGGATATGGGGGTAAAATATCTCGAAGTATATGTAGACTCATTGTTGATCACTAATCACTTTAATGGGTCCTATGCTGTTAAAGGTGAAAAACTAACCAAGTATTTAGAGATAGTCAAAGAATTGGCACTCTCCTTTGATTCTTTCAGCTTGACACAGGTACCAAGGGAGGAAAACACAGAGGCTGATGCATTGGCCAACCTAGGATCATCCTTGAAGATTCCAGAAGATATAAGTATCCCTATCATCCATATCCTGGCTCCTGCTGTCAAAAATCAGGTGGCCATGAAAATAGAAGAGGATACTGCGATGATCCCTAGTGAAGAAGCTCAACCTTATTCAGGATCATGGATCTCACCAATCATGAGATACTTGCAACACGGGGAGATTCCGATGGAAGAAAATCCTAGAGCTTTCAGGATTAAGGTATCTCAGTTCACAATTTTGAATAATGTATTATATAAGCGATCTCTTGCAGGACCATATTTGAGATGTATTGAGGATCCTGAAATTGAAGAAGTATTGAAAGATTTCCACGAAGGAGATTGTGGAAACCACACCGGGGGCAGAGCATTGTTCTCGAGGATCCTTAGAACAGGATACTACTGGCCAACCATGAAAAGGGATGCTGTAGAGTATACTAAGAAGTGTGATCCTTGCCAAAGACATAGCAATATCCTCCATCAGCCAGCTGAATTTTTACACCCAATACCATCCTCTTGGCCATTCATGAGATGGGGAATGGATATAGTTGGCAAGCTTCCTAAAGCACCTGGTGGAAAAGTATTTATGCTTGCCATGACTGACTATTTTTCTAAGTGGATAGAAGCTGAAGCCTTCGCCCAAGTCAGAGAAAAGGAAGTCATATCCTTCATTAAAAGAAACATTATAACTAGATTTGGCATCCCCTCTGAAATTGTATGTGATAATGGCTCCCAATTCATTGGAAGCAGAACCACTAACTTTTGTGACAGTTGGGGAATCAAGATGATAACATCAACACCAGTTCATCCACAAGCCAATGGTCAAGCAGAATCATCCAACAAGATCATCATCAACAATCTGAAGAAGAAGCTAGGATCCAAGAAGGGGAAATGGGCAGAGGAGTTACCTTATGTGCTATGGGCTGATAGAACAACTCCCAAGAATGCTACTGGTCAAACACCTTTCTCTTTAGTATTTGGGGCAGAAGCAGTGATCCCAACAGAAATGGTGATCCCAACTGCTAGAACAAGTGCTCGTGATCCTGAAGAAAATGCTACAATCCTAGCTCAAGATTTGGATACTATTGAAGAAATCAGGGATCTAGCTAGGGTAAGGATGGCAAGCTACCAACAAAGAATGGCTGGTGCCTACAACAAAAATGTCAGATTAAGGAAATTCCAAGTCGGAGATATGGTGTTGAGGAAAGCATTTCAAAATACTATCAATCCTGCTGACGGGAAGTTAGCACCAAAATGGGAAGGTCCCTACTTGATTGAAGCAGAAGCAGGAAAGGGGGCATACAGGTTGCTAACCATGGAAGGAAATTTGTTACCAAGAGCCTGGAATGCTGTTCACTTAAAAAATATTTCATGTGAACATGATCCTTCAAGCATGTGATCCTTACATTGAAGTATCCTCGAAGGATCCCGGTGATATCAGTGATCCTCACTCTGGTAATGTGCTAATCCTAAAACTATTACATTTTCTTACTTTTTACCTAAGGATAAGGATCATGTATCCTTCATCCTCTACTCACAAACCATTTGAGTTATGATAGTTCAGGTATCTTCAGCATATCGTCAAAGATCTTCAAAAGCACCGCAGATCCTTGGGTCCAACCCCAGTTATCCTTGGGAGATTATCCCCAGTTTCCGCCAGCAGCGCACGATGATCCTGATATAGTTCACGTCTTTGGGACCAGTACCCACTTCCGGGGCTGACAACCTCATCGTACTGGCTATATTTAGGATCCTACGTATAATGGTAGACGTACCATACATCCGTTCCTAAGGTTTCTAACGTTTTCACGTTAGCTAAGGATTTGACATTTTCATGTCACTAAGTTTGGATAGTCGCCAGTAAGGGCCATACTCCAGTTTACATACGATCCTTTGGGCTTGTCCCCAGTTATCCTTTGGGCTTGTCCCCAGTGAGCCTCCGGGATCATTCTCAGTTATCCTATGGGCTTGTCCCCAGTGATCCTCCGGGATCATTCTCAGTTACCCTTTGGGCGTGCCCCCAGTTACTAATTTATTTCTTACATTGGCTTAGTCCCAAGTTGTGCTTCGTTTTTCAGGATTGTCAAAGTTAGACCACATAAGGATCCTTAATCCTTATTATCCATCAAAATCTTATCTACGATTGTCTCGATTGAAGGTTAGGACCCTAACTTGGATCCTCAGGTATGATCCTTGACCATTTTGATTATACTCACTATCCTAACCGACCCTTACACTTTGACAACCAAACCTATGATCCTTGAATTAAAGTACTTTGAAAATTTTCAATATCAGGATATTTGATCTGGGATCATATCCTAAATTTGGATAACATATTTTCAACCCTTGTTACTTTAAATATACTACAAAAACAATCAAGAAACAAGAAGATAAGGATAACAACACGAGATAAGCCAGAAAAATTAAAGTTATATTATTAAACAAAAGGATCTTTAACCCTTTCAAAAAGTTGTCAAAATTGCCAACCCACATTTCTACCAGCAAAACGTGGCCCGTCCACATGGGTTGGCAAAGGGTGTCCATTGTCTATGCGGTCTTAGCATTGTGCAGGAAATTAAAAGCGGCAGGATCACAAAGGCTTCATCCCCCAAACAGAGGATCCCTCCACCTTTTGCAATCCTACATGCTGTTCAAAGGATCCAGGATCCTTAACCCTAAAAACTATTGTCTGAAGATTACAGACCATAATTGTTTCAAATACCACAAACTACTATCAAAATTAAAAAAAAAAAAAAAACTGGGCTCCGGCTATGTCTAGAAGTTTCCATCATCGCCCAATCTTGCAGCTCAAACCTTCGCTGCACCATCACCACCAGCTCCACTTGCCTCCCCCTGATCCTTACCAGCATCTCCACCTTCAAGCATAGGGATATCCTCAGCATCATCGTCATCCTCCAACTCTGCTAGCCTTGCCTCCAGCCTTCAACATCCCATGTGCTCTTATCAAAGGAAGGATACTGAGCCTCCGTAGCCATCTGCAGTTGTATCTTGTACATAGCTATCGCGGCAGAGACCTTAGCGTCCTGAGTAATGTCATGCTTCTCATAATCAAACTTGATCAATGCTTTGACAGCCTCATCCTTAACAGCCCGGATCTCCTTCTCAAGATCAGCGATCTTGAGATCCTTCAGCACACCCATCTGTTGAAGGTCGGCAATCTGGCGATCCTGATCTTCAACGTGGCTAACATAAGATTCTATTTCGGTAAGTTTCTGCAAAAACAACAGGATATGACGTCAGACACGGGTGATCCTCAAAAACCATCAGGATAACCAACAGGGGCAGTGATCCTAACCTCGTTGACAGAATCAAGAAACTGCTGGCGAATTAGGGGAAATCCTTGAAGATCCTCAGAAACCTTCCTCTTCTTTCCCTTACCCCTAATGGGTAATTTAGGGGCTGAAGCAGAAGGACTAGCAGCAGAAGTCTTCTTCTTCGAAGACTTGACGTTGGCAAGATCATCAATCCCAAACAAGGAGGCAGACTTGGCAGACTTAGCAGATTTCCCAGCACCTACACAATCAAAACAAGATAAGTCTCCTAACTTATTTAATATTTTTGCATAGAACTTACTTTTTGGTAAGGATACTTACTTGACATTGTGGCAGATGCGGAGGATACTTCTTGTGAATCTTGGATGGTGACTTGAAAACTTCTGACCTCAGGATCAAGCTTTTTAAAAGCTAACACTCTTTCTCTTGCAGCAGGGGTCAATTTTAGGTGAGCAACGGAAATAGCTGCACAAAAGACAAAGGAAAAAAGACATTAGTGATCTTCATCATATGAGACAGGACTGATAGTGATCCTTCGAGGATCCTCTACCCTACCATGAGTGGCCCACTCCTTGGGCAGATCATTCCCATTAGGGAGGGAATCCCTTCTCACAAAGAAGAAACGACGCTTCCAATTTGTGTCATTTTTGGTAACTTTCAAAACAGGGTGATCCTCCTCGGCCTTCCGTTTCAACAAATATCGATGAGAACCAAACGTGGTAAGATCATAAAGCGCGGCCAGCTCTGCCATCCCTAAATCAATCCCCTCCTGCTCGATGATCCTCTCGAAGGTATACAAGACCCTCCAGATCATCGGCATAGCTTGGATATAAGATATGCCGGTCAGAGAAAAGAAAGATTGGGTGAAGGCCGGAAAAGGATACGAATATCCTATGGTAAATGGAGTTGCAGGAAAGATCACCCAGGTGTCTAAAACAAAATCACTCAAAGCAGTGGATGTGAAGGATTTGAAAACAGCATCCGCTGGGAAGCAATGACGAATCCTATCTACATGAGCATCGGTAAAGCAACATCTCTCCGTAGGAGAATCCTTAATGATCCCTTGGCTTTTCAGGGGACTGCTCTTCTCGTGATCCTTATGGGGAGAGTTTCGGAGCAACATTCTCACAGCAGAAAAACAGAGCAAGAGAAGGAAGAATGAAAAGAGAAGAAAAGAGAATACCTGATCGATCTTCGGCAGCGATTATAAAGGGAAGATATCTCGAATTTAAATGCAGAGTGATCCTAACCCTATCTCCTATTTATAATCATGATTTGCAGGGATTGTCACATCTGTGACGTAATGATCACAACGGCTAGTCCGCTTATAACGGCTAGTTATCCGAATAGTCCGTTGAAGATAAGATCAGAGCAAAATATAACTCGTTTATTTACAATAAACTCCTTATATTTTGGGGGCAATTGTTAGGGCTGGAATTTTATTATACATGATCCTTACACGTGATCCTAACCAATGATCCTTGTTTCTTTGGCAGATAGTGATCCTCAGCAGGACTTCAGGATCAGGATCATGGACCATTATAGGATCCTCATACTAACGGTCACCTCCGCTTAATGCAATGTTATTTTGCAGGAACATCTAGCAGGATACGCTCTTAGCATCATGATCAAGGGACGCGTCTTCACAATTATGGCAAGAGCTTAATCGGAGATAGACGTTGCACAGGATATGGAAACTTGGCTTGATTTATGGGCGGCAATTTAGGCTAGATTGTCTTTTATTTCTAAAGGGGTAATGAGCTGATAATTAGTCCTTTTACCTAAAATAGGTCACCTACACTTGTATAAATACCACTCTTCCTCATTTGGAAGAAGGGACACGACATACAACACAATTCTCACACACTTAGACACTCAAAACGATAGTGATCCTTGTACTCAGCTCATTATCATCCGAAGTTATAACTATATTTTTCTTATATTGAAGTTGGTGATCGGTAGTTGCCATCACCCGAGGTTTTTTATGCCGGAGATCATACATTGATCAAGGGCTTTTTCCTCGTATAAATCATTGTGTCTTTGCATCTTTATCACGGAAGTGATCCTTTACTTTCATAATTAACCAAGCATCATACCCCGTTTACATAAAGTTTGGTTACATTATCCTTGTGTGATTTTTGACCAAAACAGTTAGCAATCTGTATGCCCCCTTTCCTGCTTCAGCTTCAATCAAGTAAGGACCTTCCCACTTTGGTGCTAACTTCCCGTCAGCAGGATTGATAGTGTTTTGGAATGCTTTTCTCAACACCATATCTCCGACTTGGAACTTCCTTATCCTAACATTTTTGTTGTAAGCACCAGCCATCCTTTGTTGGTAGCTTGCCATCCTTATCCTAGCCAGATCCCTGATTTCCTCAATAGTATCCAAATCCTGAGCCAGGATTGTAGCATTCTCTTCAGGATCACGAGCACTTGTTCTAGCAGTTGGGATCACCATCTCTGTTGGGATCACTGCTTCTGCCCCAAATACTAAAGAGAAAGGTGTTTGACCAGTGGTATTCTTGGGAGTTGTCCTATCAGCCCATAGCACATAAGGTAACTCCTCTGCCCATTTCCCCTTCTTGGATCCTAGCTTCTTCTTTAGATTGTTGATGATGATCTTGTTGGATGATTCTGCTTGACCATTGGCTTGTGGATGAACTGGTGTTGATGTTATCATCTTAATTCCCCAACTGTCACAAAAGTTAGTGGTTCTGCTTCCAATGAATTGGGAACCATTATCACATACAATTTCAGAGGGAATGCCAAATCTAGTTATAATGTTTCTTTTGATAAAGGATATAACTTCCTTTTCTCTGACTTGAGCAAAAGCTTCAGCTTCTATCCACTTAGAGAAGTAGTCAGTCATGGCAAGCATAAATACTTTTCCACCAGGTGCTTTAGGGAGCTTGCCAACTATATCCATCCCCCATCTCATGAATGGCCAAGAGGATGGTATAGGATGTAGCAATTCGGCTGGCTGATGGAGGATATTGATGTGTCTTTGACAAGGATCACACTTTTTAGTATATTCTACAGCATCCCTTTTCATAGTTGGCCAGTAGTATCCTGTTCTAAGGATCCTTGAGAATAATGCTCTGCCCCCAGTGTGGTTTCCACAATCTCCTTCATGGAAGTCTCTCAACACTTCTTCAATTTCAGGATCCTCGATACATCTCAAATATGGTCCTGCAAGAGATCGCTTATATAATACATTTTTCAAAATTGTGAATTGAGATACCTTAATCCTGAAAGCTCTAGGATTTTCTCCCATCGGGATCTCCCCGTGTTGCAAGTATCTCATGATTGGTGAGATCCATGATCCTGAATAAGATTGAGCTTCTTCACTAGGGATCATTGCAGTATCCTCTTCTATTTCCATGGCCACCTGATTTTCAATAGCAGGAGCCAGGATATGGATGATAGGGATACTTATATCTTCTGGAATCTTTAAGGATGATCCTAGGTTGGCCAATGCATCAGCTTCCGTGTTATCCTCCCTTGGTACCTGTGTTAAGCTGAAAGAGACAAAAGAGAGTGCCAATTCCTTGACTATCTCTAAATATTTGGTTAGTTTTTCTCCTTTAACAGCATAGGATCCATTAAAGTGATTGGTGATCAATAATGAGTCTACATATACTTTAAGATACTTCACCCCCATATCCTTAGCAATTTGTAAGCCAGCAATTAAGGCTTCATATTCAGCCTCATTGTTAGTTGCTTGGAACTCACAGGCTATGGAGTGGGGTATTATGTCCCCCTGTGGCGATTTTAGTAGTATCCCGAGCCCTGTGCCCTTGACATTTGAGGATCCATCAGTGTGTAGTATCCAAGGATCCTTGGTCTCATCCAGCTGCTGGACCTCCAATTCTGCTTCTTTTTGTAGATCACTACTGAAATCAGCCACAAAGTCAGCTAGTGCTTGGGATTTAATAGCTGTTCTTGGCTCATATCTTATATCATGGGCACTAAGCTTTACTGCCCACTTAGCCATTCTTCCTGACATCTCTGGTTTCCTGGATTCGGCGTCAAGTAAACTCTTACTTACATAGTAGATAGGATATTGTGTACCTTCGTGATCCTTAACAAGGACAGCACTTACAGCGGTTGAGGATACCGCTAGATATAAGGATAACACATCTCCTTTTTCGGGTTTTGTTAATGCTGGTGCTGAGGACATATATTCTTTAAGGGCTTGTAAAGCATTCTCATGTTTCTCAGTCCATTCAAACTTCTTGTTCTTCCTTAGGATATCGTAAAATTCTTTACATTTTTCGGAGGATTTTGATATGAACCTGTTCAGAGCTGCTATCCTGCCTGTTAGCCTTTGCACATCCTTAGCATTGGCAGGGGATTTGATATTCACCAGTGCTTTAATTTGCTCCGGACTTGCTTCAATGCCCCTCTGAGTTACCATATATCCTAGGAATTTACCTGCCTTAACACCAAAGTGGCATTTTGAAGGATTAAGCTTCATGTTATAATTATCAAGGATATCAAATGCTTCTTCCAAATCCCTTAGGTGATCCTCAGCTTTCTTTGATTTGACTACCATATCATCTATGTATACTTCCATAGTTTGTCCAATTTGATCTTTGAACATCATATTCACCAGCCTTTGATATGTTGCACCTGCATTTCTTAATCCAAACGGCATGGCAATATAACAATACAAACCGGTTGGAGTCATAAAGGCTGTATCCTCTTGGTCAGATGGTTCCATCTGAATTTGTTGGAATCCAGATGATGCATCCATGAAGGTCAACAGTTCATGCCCCGCTGTTGCATCCACCATGGAGTCAATGTGGGGTAATGGGAAAGGATCCTTGGGACATGCCTTATTCAGATCAGTGAAATCGACACATACCCTCCACTTTCCGTTTTTCTTTTGGACAACGACCACATTGGCTAACCATTTTGGATATTTTACCTCTCTGATCATACCTGCTCGAAGTAGTCTTTCTACTTCTTCTTGGATAATGGCATTCCTTTCTGGTGCAAACTTCCTCCTTTTTTGATGGATTGGTTTGATAGACCTGTCAATGCCAAGTTTATGAGTTATGATATCCTTAGATATACCTGTCATATCTTCGTGCTTCCATGCAAAGGTAGACTTTCTTCTTTTGAGGAAGGATATCATGTCTTCTTTCATTTTGCCAAGGATCCCTGATCCGATATAGATTTTTGATTCAGGATCACTAGGATCCAAGAGGATTTCGTCCACATCTTGTTCCCTTGCCTCCAAGACATTCCTCGGAGGATACTGTAATTGCTATTGCTCCCTTGGCTTCGAGGTTGGCTTCATGGATGAGGTATAACAATCCTTAGCCTCCTGCTGATCACTGTCGATCTTGATTATCCCCCATGGGCTAGGGAGTTTCACACACTGATGATAGGTGGATAGGACTGCTTTCATATCATGTATCCAGGGCCTGCCAAGGATAACGTTGCAACAAGATAAACAGTCAATAACACAAAATTTTTGATAATTATGTAATCCTTCCACGTAGATTGGGAGTTTGATGTCCCCCAGAGTTTTCTTCGTTTCTCCACTGAATCCCACAAGCACGGAGGATCTTGGTGTGATGTCTGATTCTGGGATACCCATTTTCTTCAAAACATCAAGCTGGATAATGTTCACTGAGCTTCCTCCGTCGATAAGGATCCTGCGGACAAAATGGTTAGAGATAAAGAGAGTAATAACTAAACTATCATGATGAGGATCCTGGATGTTAATGTGATCATCCTCATCAAACGTTATCGTCTTTCCTTCTGAGACACTTGATGTTCGAATAGGTCTCTCTCCATTATCCATTTTTGCTTCCTTTGCATGTCTTTTGGCCGCCGAGAAGGATGTACCACAGATCTCTGATCCTCCGGAAATAAAGTTGATCACTTGTGCATTCGCCGGAGGGGCTGGAGCCTTTTCAGGGATCCTTTCAGGATCCTGAGTCCTTTGCTTTTTTCTTCCCAACAATTCTTTTAGATGCCCCTTGCTTAACAGATATCCAATTTCTTTTCTTAAAGCTATGTATTCTTCAGTTAGATGCCCGAAATCCTCATGGTATGCACACCATTTTGACTTGTCTTTAGTCCCGGATGGTTTATCATTCTTCCTGGGCCACCTAGCTTTTTCTCCTAGATTCTGCATTGCAAGGATTAGTTCATGATTATCAACGGAAAAACAATATTCTGAGATTGGAGGATAATCTTCATCATCCTCTTCTTGGTCAACAGCATGCACATTCTGGTTGTCATTTCTATGGTAGGATTTGAATTTATTGTTCTTGAAGGAGGATCCTTGCTTCTCCTGTTTTGAGGATCCTACTTGTCTCTCCTGGATCCTCTTGTCATCCTCTAGCCGGATGAACCTGAGTGCCCGAGTTCTTACTTCATCTAGATTCCTGCATGGTGTCATAACAAGATCATCATAGAATAATGAATCCTTAAGCAGTCCCATTTTGAAGGCTTCAACAGCCGTAGCCATATCCAAGTTGGGAATGTCCAAGGATTCTTTACTAAATTTAGTTATATAATCCCCTAATGATTCATTATGACTTTGAGTTACCCTATATAAATCACCAGTTAATCTTTCAAATTTTCTACTACAAGAGAATTGGTTATTGAATAAATTAACTAAATTAGCAAATAAAGTAATAGAGTAAGGGGGGAAGACTTAGCAGCCATTTAAGAGCTGATCCAGTAAGAGTGGATCCAAATCCTTTACATAGGCATGCTTCCTTTAACTTTTCCGGGATTGGATTGATCTCCATCCTCTCTCTGTATTGTGCTATGTGCTCCTCAGGATCCGTTGTACCATCATACAGCTTCATAGTGGGGATATGGAACCTTTTGGGTACCTCTGCATCACAAATCGGTGGTGCAAAACGAGACACCTTATGGCTTCCATCTGCAATCTCCGGGATAGGCTTGACTACCCCTGGAACACTTGAGATCATATCTTTTAGCTTCTGCAACTCCCTGGCCATAGCATGATTGACACCTGTATCCTGCATGAATCCATGGTTAGTGGTAAGATAATTATTTAAAGTGTTACCTCCCATTGAGTTCAAGTTAGGAACAGTGGGTGTGAATCCATATTGCTGGGATTCTGGGATAACGGAGGGACCAGTGGAAGCAATGGTCTGCATTGGAATGAAGTCCCCTTGATGGACATCTAGACTTCCTGTTTGCAAACTTTTTAGGGATCCTGGCATCTGGAAGGATCCTAGTATCTGGGATGATCCTGGAACGAAGGAGGATCCTTGAACCTGGGACGATCCTGGAACAAAGAAGGATCCTTGAACCTGGGACGATCCTGGAACAAAGGAGGATCCTTGACCCTGGGATGATCCTGGGACAAAGTAGGATCCTTGAAACTGCTGTGCTCCCGGATAGGCTCCTGAATTCATGAAGGATCCCATATGCTGGGGATAGGATCCTGCCGGCTGAAAGTGTGAGCCTGATGCCTGAGTCATTGCTGCCGATCCGAGGTGCAATCCTTTTGATTCTCCCATAAGTTGCACGTCTGGGACTCCCGATGGCTGAGAAGTGATCATTGGAGTATCAAAGCTCAAGGATTTGGGCATCAGTGGGGAATGATCCTCTGCTGCTTTCTTTTGTCTTTGGAGATCTCCAATTTCCCTGAGGATCCTTTCATTAGTTTCATCCTGCCGCTGCATACGATCCTTCATCTGCAAAATCAAAGTAAATACGTCACTAGTACTGGGAGTATAAGAATTCATAGCAGAAGAAGATGGAGGTTTAGAGTTAGTAGGAGTTGGTCTCTTCTCAGCATTCTTCTGGGATCCTGCCGGTGGTGGAGGCAGAGTGTTCTGGGATGAGGTGACTGTAGACATCGCCGTGGACGTATTCTTCAATGATGAAGCCATGTAATTCTTTGAAATGATTTCGAACAAAAGGTTTTCTTATGAATGAAGCACCAATTGCCCCACGGTGGGCGCCAAACTGTTTTGGTCAAAAATCACACAAGGATAATGCAACCAAACTCTTCGTAAACGGGGAATGATGCTTGGTATGATGAACAAAGGTAAGGATCACTTAAATGAAAATTGCACAAGTGACACAAGGATGTATACGAGGAAAAAGCCCTTGATCAATGTATGATCTCCGGCATAAAAAACCTCGGGTGATGGCAACTACCGATCACCAAACTTCAATATAAGAAAAATAGTTACAACTTTGGATGATAATGAGCTGAGTACAAGGATCACTATAGTTTCGAGTGTCTAAGCGTGTGAGAATTGTGTTGTGTGTTCTTCCGAATGGGGAAGAGTGTTATATATACAAGTGTAGGTGACCTATTTTAGGTAAAAAGACTAATAATCAGCTCATTACCCCTTTAGAAATAAAAGTAAATCTAGCCTAAATTGTCGCCCTTGAATCATGCCAAGTTTCCATATCCTTTGCAACGTTCATCTCCGATTAAGCACATGCTATAATTGTAAATACGCGTCCTTTGATCGTGATGCTAAGAGCGGATCCTGCTAGACATTCCTGCAAAATGACATTAAGTTCAACGAAAGCAACTGTTAGCATGAGGATCCTATGATGGTCCGTGATCCTGATCCTGGAACTCTGCTGAGGATCACTATCTGCCAAAGAAACAAGGATCACTGGTTAGGATCACACGTAAGGATCATGTATTGTAAAAATCCAGCCCTAACAATTATCACATACAATTTCGGAAGGAATGCCAAATCTAGTTATAATATTTCTCTTAATAAAGGATATAACTTCCTTCTCTCTGACTTGGGCAAAAGCTTCAGCCTCTATCCACTTGGAGAAGTAGTCAGTCATAGCAAGCATGAATACTTTTCCACCAGGTGCTTTAGGGAGCTTGCCAACTATATCCATCCCCCATCTCATGAATGGCCAAGAGGACGGTATAGGATGTAGAACTTCAGCTGGCTGATGAAGGATATTGCTGTGTCTTTGACAAGGATCACACTTCTTAGCATACTCCACAGCATCCCTTTTCATAGTTGGCCAGTAGTATCCTGTCCTTAAGATCCTTGAGAACAATGCCCTGCCCCCAGTGTGGTTTCCACAATCTCCTTCATGGAAATCTCTTAACACTTCTTGAACTTTAGGATCCTCGATACATCTTAAATATGGTCCTGCAAGAGATCGCTTATACAACATATTATTTAAGATTGTGAATTGAGATACCTTAATTCTGAAAGCCCTAGGGTTTTCTCCCATAGGAATCTCTCCGTGTTGTAAGTATCTCATGATTGGTGAGATCCATGATCCTGAACAAGATTGAGTATCCTCACTAGGGATCATTGTAGAATCCTCTTCTATTTCCATGGCCACCTGATTTTCAATAGCAGGAGCCAGGATATGGATGATGGGGATACTTATATCCTCTGGGATCTTCAAAGATGATCCTAGATTGGCCAATGCATCAGCTTCTGTATTTTCTTCCCTTGGTACCTGTGTCAAACTAAAGAAAACAAAGGAGAGTGCCAATTCTTTGCCTATCTCTAAATATTTGGTTAGTTTTTCACCTTTAACAGCATAGGATCCATTAAAGTGATTAGTGATTAACAATGAATCCACGTATACCTCAAGATACATGATCACCATATGCTTAGCAATTTGCAAACCAGCAATCAAGGCTTCATATTCAGCCTCATTCTTAGTGGCTTGGAACTCACAAGCTATGGAGTGGGGTATTATGTCCCCCTGTGGCGATTTTAGTAGTATACCAAGCCCCGTGCCTTTAACATTTGAGGATCCATCAGTATGTAGTATCCAAGGATCCTTGGTTTCATCCAGCTGCTGGACTTCCAATTCGGCTTCCTTTTGTAAATCACTACTGAAATCAGCCACAAAGTCTGCTAATGCTTGAGATTTGATGGCTGTTCTAGGCTCATATCTTATATCATGGGCACTAAGCTTTACTGCCCACTTAGCCATCCTTCCGGACATCTCTGGTTTCCTGAGGACATTCTTAATTGGAAAATTAGTTCTAACAACAATAACATGGGTTTCAAAATAATGTCTTAGTTTAGTAGATGCCATAATTAGTGCAAGAATAAGTTTTTCAAGGTGTGAATACCTGGATTCAGCATCAAGTAAACTCTTACTTACATAATAGACAGGATATTGTGTACCTTCATGATCCTTAACAAGGACTGCACTTACTGCTTTTGAGGATACTGCAAGATATAAGGATAACACATCTCCTTTTTCTGGTTTTATCAATGCTGGAGCTGAGGACAGGTATTCTTTGAGGGCTTGTAAAGCATTCTCATGCTTCTCAGTCCACTCGAATTTCTTGTTCTTTCTTAGGATATCATAGAATTCTTTACATTTTTCTGAGGATTTGGATATAAATCTGTTTAAAGCTGCTATCCTGCCTGTTAGCCTTTGCACATCCTTAGCGTTGGCAGGAGATTTGATATTCACCAATGCTTTGATTTGTTCTGGGCTTTCTTCAATGCCCCTCTTGGTTACCATATATCCTAAGAATTTACCTGCTTTAACAGCAAAGTGACATTTTGAAGGATTAAGCTTCATGTTATATTTGTCAAGGATATCAAATGCTTCCTCCAAGTCTCTTAGGTGATCCTCAGCTTTTATGGATTTCACCACCATATCATCTATGTATACTTCCATAGTCTTTCCAAGCTGATCCTTGAACATCATATTCACCAGTCTTTGATATGTTGCACCTGCATTCCATAACCCAAACGGCATAGCAATATAACAATATAAACCGGTTGGGGTCATAAAAGCCGTATCCTCTTGGTCAGATGGTTCCATCTGAATTTGTTGGAATCCAGATGAAGCATCCATAAAGGTTAACAGTTCATGACCCGCTGTTGCATCCACCATGGAGTCAATGTGGGGTAATGGGAAAGGATCCTTGGGACATGCCTTATTTAAATCAGTGAAATCGACACATACCCTCCACTTTCCATTTTTCTTTTGAACAACAACCACATTGGCCAGCCATCTTGGATATTTTACTTCTCTAATCATACCTGCTCGCAGCAGTCTCTCTACCTCTTCCTGGATAATGGCATTTCTTTCTGGTGCAAACTTCCTCCTTTTTTGATGAATTGGTTTGAATGACCTGTCAATGCCAAGTTTATGAGTGATAATATCCTTAGATATACCTGTCATATCCTCATGTTTCCATGCAAAGGTAGATTTTCTTCTTTTGAGGAAGGATACAAGGTCTTCTTTCATCTTGCCAAGGATCCCTGATCCGACATAGATTTTGGATTCAGGATCATCGGGATCCATCAGGATTTCGTCCACATCCTGCTCCCTTGCCTCCAAGACACTCCTTGGAGGATACTTTAATTGCTATTGCTCCCTTGATTTCGAGGCTGGTTTCATTGATGATGTGTAACAATCCTTAGCCTCCTGCTGATCAGTATCGATCTTGACTATTCCCCAAGGGCTAGGGAGCTTCACACATTGATGGTAGGTGGATGGGACTGCCTTCATATCGTGTATCCAGGGCCTGCCAAGGATAACATTACAACAAGACAAACAGTCAATAACACAAAATTTTTGATAATTATGTAATCCTTCCACATAAATTGGGAGTTTGATGTCCCCCAGGGTTCTCTTAGTTTCTCCACTAATCCTACAAGCACGGAGGATCTTGGTGTGATATCTGATTCTGGGATACCCATCTTCTTCAGAACATCAAGCTGGATAATGTTTACTGAGCTTCCTCCGTCAATAAGGATCCTGCGGACAAAATGGTTAGAGATAAAGAGAGTAATAACTAAACTATCATGATGAGGATCCTGGATATCAACGCGATCATTTTCATCAAAGGTTATCACTTTTCCTTCCGAGAAACTTGATGTTCGAATAGGTCTTTCTCCGTTATCCATTTTAGCTTCCTTTGCATGCCTTTTAGCTGCTGAAAAGGATGTACCACAGATGTCTGACCCACCAGAAATAAAGTTTATCACTTGTGCATCTGCCGGAGGAGCTGGAGCTTTTTCAGGGATCCTTTCAGGATCCTGAGTCCTTGGCTTTTTTTCTTCCCAACAACTCTTTTAAATGTCCCTTGCTCAGCAGATATCCAATTTCCTTTCTCAATGCGATGCATTCTTCTGTTAAATGCCCAAAATCCTCATGGTATGCACACCACTTTGATTTGTCTTTAGTTGCAGCTGGTTTGTCATTTTTTCTGGGCCATCTGGCTTTTTCTCCGAGATTCTGCATTGCAAGGATTAGTTCATGGTTATCAACGGAAAAACAATATTCAGAAATCGGAGGATAATCCTCATCATCTTCTTCTTGGCCAACAGCATGCACATTCTGGTTGTCAGTTCTGTTGTAGGATTTGAATTTGTTGTTCTTGAAAGAGGATCCTTGCTTTTCTTGTCTTGAGGATCCTGCTTGTCTCTCCTGGATTCTCTTGTCATCCTCTAACCGGATGAATCTGAGTGCCCGAGTCCTTACTTCATCTAGGTTCCTGCATGGTGTCATAACAAGATCATCATAGAACAATGAATCCCTAAGCAACCCCATTTTGAAGGCTTCCACAGCTGTGGCTACATCCAAGTTGGGAATGTCCAAGGATTCTTTACTAAATTTTGTTATATAATCCCTTAATGATTCATTATGACCCTGAGTTATCCTATATAAATCACTAGTCAATCGTTCAAATTTTCTGCTACAAGAAAATTGATTATTGAATAAGTTAACTAAATTAGCAAACGAAGTAATAGAGTAAGGGGGAAGACTTAGCAGCCATTTAAGAGCTGATCCAGTAAGAGTGGACCCAAATCCCTTGCATAGGCATGCTTCCTTTAACCTTTCTGGAATCGGATTGATCTCCATCCTCTCCCTGTATTGTGCTATGTGTTCCTCAGGATCCGTTGTACCATCATACAGCTTCATAGTCGGAATATGGAATCTTTTGGGTATCTCAGCATCACAAATTGGTGGTGCAAAACGAGATACCTTATGGCTTCCATCCGCAATCTCCGGGACAGGTTTGACTACCCCTGGAACACTTGATATCATATCCTTCAGTTTCTGCAGTTCTCTGGCCATAGCATGGTTGATACCTGTATCCTGCATGAATCCATGGTTAGTGGTAAGAGAATTATTAAAAGCGTTACCTCCCATCGGGTTCAAGTTAGGAACATTGGATGTGAATCCATATTGCTGGGATTCTGGGATGATGGAGGGATCAGTGGAAGCAATGGTCTGCATTGGAATAAAATCTCCTTGATGGACATCTGAACTTCCTATTTGCAAACTCTTCAAGGATCCTGGCATCTGGATGGACCCTTGACACTGGGATGATCCTGGAACGAAAGAGGATCCTTGAACCTGGGATGATCCTGGAACAAAGGAGGATCCTTGAACCTGGGATGATCCTGGAACAAAGGAGGATCCTTGAACCTGGGATGATCCTGGAACAAAGGAGGATCCTTGAACCTGGGATGATCCTGGAACAAAGGAGGATCCTTGAACCTGAGATGATCCTGGAACAAAGGAGGATCCTTGAAACTGCTGCGCTCCTGAGTAGGCTCCTGAATTCACGAAGGATCCCATATGCTGAGGATAGGATCCTGCTGGTTGGAAATATGAACCTGATGCCTGAGTCACTACTGCTGAGCCGGAGTGCACTCCTCTTGATCCACCCACATGTTGAATGCCTGGGACCTCTGATGGCTGAGAAGTAATCATTGGAGTATCAAAATTCAGAGATTTGGGCACTAGTGGGGAATGATCCTCCGTCGTTCTCTTTTGTCTCTTGAGATCTCCGATTTCCTTGAGGATCCTGTCATTAGTTTCATCCTGCCGCTGCATATGATCCCTCATCTGCAAAATCAAAGTAAATATATCACTAGTACTGGGAGCAGAAGAAGTTGGAGCAGAAGAAGATGAAGGTTTAGAGAAAATGGGAGTTGGTCTCTTCTTAGCATTTTTTCTGAGATCCAGCAGTTGGTGGAGGCAAAGGTGGAATGCCCTGAGATGAATTGACTGGAGACATCGCTGTGGAGGTATTCTTCAATGATGAAGCCATGCAACGCTCCAGAATGATCACCAACAGGAAAACTTTCTTATGAATGAAGCACCAATTGCCCCACGGTGGGCGCCAAACTGTTTTGGTCAAAAATCACACAAGGATAATGCAACCAAACTCTTTGTAAACGGGGAATGATTCTTGGTATGATGAACAAAGATAAGGATCACTTAAATGAAAACTGCACAAGTGACACAAAGATTTATACGAGGAAAAAGCCCTTGATCAATGAATGATCTCCGGCATAAAAAACCTCGGGTGATGGAAACTACCGATCACCAAACTCCAATATAATAAACAATGTTTACAACTTCGGATGGTAACGAGCTAGGTACAAGGATCACTATGGTGCAGTGTGCTAGTACGTGTAAGAAATGTGTTGTGTCTTCCGAATGCTCAAGAGTGCTATTTATATAAGTGTGTGCGTGGTTGAATTTAGGTAAGTCACCTAACTATTAGCTCGTTACCCCTTTAGAAATAGAAGTAAATTTAGCCTAACTAATTGCCTGTAATTTGTGCTAAGTTTCCATATTCTCCACAACGTCTATTTCCGGTTATGCATGTGCGAAATCAACGTGAAAGATTCCTTAGTAACGTTGCCAAGACCTGGTCCGACTCGTAATTCCTGCAAAACAACATTAAATTTAAAGAGAACGATCGTTAGTATGAGGATCCTTAGGATGATCCATTATCCTGATCTTGTAGTTCTTCTGAGGATCACTATCTGCCACAGAAACAAGGATCACTGTTAGGATATCATGTAAGGATCACAGGTCATAAAAATCCTGCCCTAACACTACACCATAGTGATCCTTGTACCTAGCTCGTTACTATCCGAAGTTGTAAACATTATTTATTATATTTGAACTTGGTGATCGGTAGTTTCCATCACCCGAGGTTTTTTATGCCGGAGATCATTCGTTGATCAAGGGCTTTTTCCTCGTATAAATCCTTGTGTCACTTGTGCAATTTACATTTAAGTGATCCTTATCTTTATTTATCATTTCAAGCATCATACCCCGTTACAGAGAGTTTGGTTGCATTATCCTTGTGTGATTTTTGACCAAAACAGTTTGGCGCCCACCGTGGGGCCATTGGTGCTTCATTCATAAGAAAGTTTTATGTTGGTGATCATTCCGGATCGTTGCATACGAATACATGGCTTCATCGGTGAAGAATACCTCTACTGCGATGTATGCGGTCAATTCATCTCAGGGCATTCCACCTTTGCCTCCACCACCAGCTGGATCTCAGAAAAATGCTGAGAAGAAACCAACTCCTATTTTCTCTAAACCTCCAACTTCTTCTGCTTCCTATACTCCCACTACTAGTGACATATTTACTTTGATTTTGCAGATGAGAGATCATATACAGCAACAGGACAAGACCAATGACAGGATCCTCAAAGAAATTGGAGATCTCAAGAAACAAAAGAAAGCGGCAGAGGATCATTCGCCACTGGTGCCCAAATCTTTGAATTTTGATACTCCGGTGATTACTTCTCAGCCATCAGAGGTTCCAGATATTCAACATGTGGGTGGACCAAGAGGAATGCACTTCGGTTCAGCAATAGTGACTCAGGCATCAGGTTCATATTTCCAGCCAGCAGGATCCTATCCTCAGCATACGGGATCCTTCATGAATTCAGGAGCCTACTCAGGAGCACAGCAGGTTCAAGGATCCTCCTTTGTTCCAGGATCATCCCAGGTTCAAGGATCCTCCTTTATTCCAGGATCATCCCAGGTTCAAGGATCCTCCTTTGTTCCAGGATCATCCGAGGTTCAAGGATCCTCCTTTGTTCCAGGATCATCCCAGTTTCAGGGATCCTTCCAGATGCCAGGATCCTTGAAGAGTTTGCAAACAGGAAGTTCAGATGTCCATCAGGGAGATTTTATTCCAATGCAGACCATTGCTTCCACTGGTCCCTCCATCATCCCAGAGTCCCAGCAATATGGATTCACATCCAGTGTTCCTAACTTGAACCCAATGGGAGGTAACACTTTTAATAATTCTCTTACCACTAACCATGGATTCATGCAGGATGCAGGTATCAACCATGCTATGGCCAAAGAGCTGCAAAAACTGAAGGATATGATATCAAGTGTTCCAGGGGTGGTCAAACCTATCCCGGAGATTGCAGATGGAAGCCATAAGATATCTCGTTTTGCACCACCAATTTGTGATGCTGAGATACCCAAAAGATTCCATATTCCAACTATGAAGCTGTATGATGGTTCAACGGATCCTGAGGAACACATAGCACACTACAGGGAGAGGATGGAGATCAATCCAATTCAAGAAAGGTTAAAGGAAGCGTGCCTATGCAAGGGATTTGGATCCACTCTTACTGGATCAGCTCTCAAATGGCTGCTAAGTCTTCCCCCTTACTCTATTACTTCATTTGCCAATCTAGTTAACTTATTCAATAATCAATTTTCTTGTAGTAGAAAATTTGAACGATTAACTAGTGATTTATATAGGATAACTCAGGGTCATAATGAATCATTAAGGGATTACATAACCAAATTTAGTAAAGAATCCTTGGACATTCCCAACTTGGATATAGCCACGGCTGTTGAGGCCTTCAAAATGGGATTGCTTAGGGATTCATTGTTCTATGATGATCTTGTTATGACACCATGCAGGAACCTAGATCAAGTAAGGACTCGGGCACTCAGGTTCATCCGGCTAGAGGATGACAAGAGGATCCAGGAGAGACTAGCAGGATCCTCAAAACAAGAAAAGCAAGGATCCTCGTTCAAGAACAACAAATTCAAATCCTATAACAGAACCGACAACCAGAACGTGCATGCTGTTGACCAAGAAGAGGATGATGAGGATTATCCTCCAATTTCTGAATATTGTTTTTCCGTTGATAACCATGAACTAATCCTTGCGATGCAGAATCTAGGAGAAAAAGCCAGATGGCCCAGAAAAAATGACAAACCGGCCGCAATTAAAGACAAATCAAAGTGGTGTGCATACCATGAGGATTTTGGGCATTTAACAGAGGAATGCATCGCATTGAGAAAGGAAATTGGATATTTGTTGAGCAAGGGGCATTTAAAAGAGTTGCTAGGAAGAAAAAAGCCAAGGACTCAGGATCCTGAAAGGATCCCAGAAAAAGCTCCAGCCCCTCCGGCAGATGCACAAGTGATAAACTTTATTTCTGGAGGATCAGACATCTGTGGTACATCCTTCTCAGCAGCTAAAAGGCATGCAAAGGAAGCTAAAATGGATAATGGAGAAAGACCTATTCGAACATCGAGTGTCTCGGAAGGAAAAGTCATAACCTTTGATGAGGATGATCGCGTTGACATCCAGGATCCTCATCGTGATAGTTTAGTTATTACTCTTTTCATTTCTAACCATCTTGTCCGCAGGATCCTTATTGACGGAGGAAGCTCAGTAAACATTATCCAGCTAGATGTTCTGAAGAAAATGGGTATCCCTGAATCAGATATCACACCAAGATCCTCCGTGCTTGTGGGATTTAGTGGCGAAACTAAGAGAACCCTGGGGGACATCAAACTCCCAATTTATGTGGAAGGATTACATAATTATCAAAAATTTTGTGTTCTTGACTGTTTATCTTGTTGTAATGTTATCCTTGGCAGGCCCTGGATACACGATATGAAGGCAGTCCCATCCACCTACTATCAATGTGTGAAGCTCCCTAGCCCTTGGGGAATAGTCAAGATCGATAGTGATCAGCAGGAGGCTAAGGATTGTTATACTTCATCAATGAAACTAGCCTCGAAATCAAGGGAGCAATAGCAATTAAAGTATCCTCCAAGGGATGTCTTGGAGGCAAGAGAGCAGGATGTGGCCGAAATCCTCATGGATCCTGATGATCCTGAATCCAAAATCTATATCGGATCAGGGATCCTTGGCAAGATGAAAGAAGACCTTGTATCCTTCCTCAAAAGAAGAAAGTCTACCTTTGCATGGAAACATGAGGATATGACAGGTATATCTAAGGATATTATCACTCATAAACTTGGCATTGACAGGTCATTCAAACCAATCCATCAAAAAAGGAGGAAGTTTGCACCAGAAAGAAATGCGATTATCCAGGAAGAGGTAGAGAGATTGCGACGAGCAGGTATGATTAGAGAAGTAAAGTATCCAAGATGGCTGGCCAATGTGGTTGTTGTTCAAAAGAAAAATGGAAAGTGGATGGTATGTGTCGATTTCACTGATTTAAATAAGGCATGTCCCAAGGATCCTTTCCCATTACCCCACATTGACTCCATGGTGGATGCAACAGCGGGTCATGAACTGTTAACCTTTATGGATGCTTCATCTGGATTCCAACAAATTCAGATGGAACCATCTGACCAAGAGGATACGGCTTTTATGACCCCAACCGGTTTATATTGTTATATTGCTATGCCGTTTGGGTTATGGAATGCAGGTGCAACATATCAAAGACTGGTGAATATGATGTTCAAGGATCAGCTTGGAAAGACTATGGAAGTATACATAGATGATATGGTGGTGAAATCCATAAAAGCTGAGGATCACCTAAGAGACTTGGAGGAAGCATTTGATATCCTTGACAGATATAACATGAAGCTTAATCCTTCAAAATGTCACTTTGGTGTTAAAGCAGGTAAATTCTTAGGATATATGGTAACCAAGAGAGGCATTAAAGCAAGCCCGGAACAAATCAAAGCATTGGTGAATATCAAATCTCCTGCCAACGCTAAGGATGTGCAAAGGCTAACAGGCAGGATAGCAGCTTTAAACAGATTTATATCCAAATCCTCAGAGATGTGTAAAGATTTCTATGATATCCTAAGGAAGAACAAGAAATTTGAGTGGACTGAGAAGCATGAGAGTGCTTTACGAGCCCTCAAAGAATACCTATCCTCAGCTCCAGCATTGATGAAACCAGAAAAGGGAGATGTGTTATCCTTATATCTTGCGGTATCCTCAAAAGCAGTAAGTGCAGTCCTTGTTAAGGATCATGAAGGTACACAATATCCTGTCTATTATGTAAGTAAGAGTTTACTTGATGCTGAATCCAGGTATTCACACCTTGAAAAACTTATTCTTGCATTAATTATGGCATCTACTAAGTTAAGACATTATTTTGAAACTCATGTTATTGTTGTTAAAACTAATTTTCCAATTAAGAATGTCCTCAGGAAACCAGAGATGTCCGGAAGGATGGCTAAGTGGGCAGTAAAGCTTAGTGCCTATGATATAAGATATGAGCCTAGAACAGCCATCAAATCCCAAGCATTAGCAGACTTTGTGGCTGATTTCAGTAGTGATTTACAAAAGGAAGCCAAATTGGAAGTCCAGCAGCTGGAGGAGACCAAGGATCCTTGGATACTACATACTGATGGATCCTCAAATGTCAAAGGCACGGGGCGTGGTATACTACTAAAATCGCCACAGGGGGACATAATACCCCACTCCATAGCTTGTGTGTTCCAAGCCACTAACAATGAGGCTGAATATGAAGCCTTGATTGCTGGTTTGCAAATTGCTAAGCGTATGGGGATCAGGTATCTTCAGGTATACATGGATTCATTGTTAATCACTAATCACTTTAATGGATCCTATGCTGTTAAAGGTGAAAAACTAACTAAATATTTAGAGATAGTCAAAGAATTGGCACTCTCCTTTGTTTTCCTTAGTTTGACACAGGTACCAATGGAAGAAAATACAGAAGCTGATGCATTGGCTAATCTAGGATCATCTTTGAAGATCCCAGAGGATATAAGTATCCCCATTATCCATATCCTGGCTCCTGCTATTGGAAATCAAGTGGCCATGGAAATAGAAGAGGATTCTGCAATGATCCCTAGTGAGGATACTCAATCTTGTTCAGGATCATGGATCTCACCAATCATGAGATACTTACAACACGGAGAGATCCCTATGGGAGAAAACCCTAGGGCTTTCAGAATTAAGGTATCTCAATTCACAATCTTAAATAATATGTTGTATAAGCGATCTCTTGCAGGACCATATTTAAGATGTATCGAGGATCCTGAAGTTCAAGAAGTTTTAAAAGACTTCCATGAAGGAGATTGTGGAAACCACACTGGGGGCAGGGCATTGTTCTCAAGGATCTTAAGGATAGGATACTACTGGCCAACTATGAAAAGGGATGTTGTGGAGTATGCTAAGAAGTGTGATCCTTGTCAAAGACATAGCAATATCCTTCATCAGCCGTCAGTATGTAGTATCCAAGGATCCTTGGTTTCATCCAGCTGCTGGACTTCCAATTCGGCTTCCTTTTGTAAATCACTACTGAAATCAGCCACAAAGTCTGCTAATGCTTGGGATTTGATGGCTGTTCTAGGCTCATATCTTATATCATGGGCACTAAGCTTTACTGCCCACTTAGCCATCCTTCCGGACATCTCTGGTTTCCTGAGGACATTCTTAATTGGAAAATTAGTTCTAACAACAATAACATGGGTTTCAAAATAATGTCTTAGTTTAGTAGATGCCATAATTAGTGCAAGAATAAGTTTTTCAAGGTGTGAATACCTGGATTCAGCATCAAGTAAACTCTTACTTACATAATAGACAGGATATTGTGTACCTTCATGTTCCTTAACAAGGACTGCACTTACTGCTTTTGAGGATACCGCAAGGTATAAGGATAACACATCTCCTTTTTCTGGTTTCATCAATGCTGGAGCTGAGGACATGTATTCTTTTAGGGCTTGTAAAGCATTCTCATGCTTTTTAGTCCATTCGAATTTCTTGTTCTTTCTTAGGATATCATAGAATTCTTTACACTTTTCTGAGGATTTGGATATAAATCTGTTTAGAGCTGCTATCTTGCCTGTTAGCCTTTGCACATCCTTAGCGTTGGCAGGGGATTTGATATTCACCAATGCTTTGATTTGTTCCGGGCTTGCTTCAATGCCCCTCTGGGTTACCATATATCCTAAGAATTTACCTGCTTTAACACCAAAGTGACATTTTGAAGGATTAAGCTTCATGTTATAATTATCAAGGATATCAAATGCTTCCTCCAAGTCCCTTAGGTGATCCTCAACTTTTTTGGATTTCACCACCATATCGTCTATGTACACTTCCATAGTTTGTCCAATTTGATCTTTGAACATCATATTCACCAGCCTTTGATATGCTGCACCTGCATTTCTTAATCCAAATGGCATAGCAATATAACAATATAAACCGGTTGGGGTCATAAAAGCCGTATCCTCTTGGTCAGATGGTTCCATCTGAATTTGTTGGAATCCAGATGATGCATCCATAAAGGTTAACAGTTCATGACCCGCCGTTGCATCCACCATGGAGTCAATGTGGGGTAATGGGAAAGGATCCTTGGGACATGCCTTATTCAAATCAGTGAAATCGACACATACCCTCCACTTTCCATTTTTCTTTTGAACAACAACCACATTGGCCAGCCATTTTGGATACTTCACTTCTCTAATCATACCTGCTCGTAGTAATCTTTCTACCTCTTCCTGGATAATGGCGTTTCTTTCTGGTGCAAACTTCCTCCTTTTTTGATGGATTGGTTTAACTGACCTGTCAATGCCAAGTTTATGAGTGATAATATCCTTAGATATACCTATCATATCCTCATGTTTCCATACAAAGGTAGATTTTCTTCTTTTGAGGAAGGATACAATGTCTTCTTTCATTTGTCCAAGGATCCCTGATCCGATATAGATTTTGGATTCAGGATCATCAGGATCCAGGAGGATTTCGTCCACATCCTGCTCTCTTGCCTCCAAGACATCCCTTGGAGGATACTTTAATCGCTATTGCTCCCTCGATTTCAAGGCTGGTTTCATTGATGATGTGTAACAATCCTTAGCCTCCTGCTGATCACTATCGATCTTGATTATTCCCCAAGGGCTAGGGAGCTTCACACATTGATGGTAGGTGGATGGGACTGCCTTCATATCGTGTATCCAGGGCCTGCCAAGGATAACATTACAACAAGACAAACAGTCAATAACACAAAATTTTTGATAATTATGTAATCCTTCCACGTAAATTGGGAGTTTGATGTCCCCCAGGGTTTTCTTAGTTTCGCCACTAAATCCCACAAGCACGGAGGATCTTGGTGTGATGTCTGATTCAGGAATACCCATTTTCTTCAGAACATCAAGCTGGATAATGTTTAATGAGCTTCCTCCGTCAATAAGGATCCTACGGACAAAATGGTTAGAAATAAAGAGAGTAATAACTAAACTATCATGATGAGGATCTTGGATGTTAATTCTATCATCCTCATCGAAGGTTATGATTTTTCCTTATGAGACACTTGATGTTCGAATAGGTCTTTCTCCGTTATCCATTTTAGCTTCCTTTGCATGCCTTTTAGCTGCTGAGAAGGATGTTCCACAGATGTCTGATCCTCCAGAAATAAAGTTGATCACTTGTGCATCTGCCGGAGGGGCTGGAGCTTTTTCAGGGATCCTTTCAGGATCCTGAGTCCTTTGCTTTTTTCTTCCCAACAATTCTTTCAAATGCCCCTTGCTCAGCAGATATCCAATTTCCTTTCTTAATGCGATGCATTCCTCTGTCAAATGCCCAAAATCCTCATGGTATGCACACCACTTTGATTTATCTTTAGCTGCGGCTGGTTTGTCATTTTTTCTGGGCCATCTGGCTTTTTCTCCTAGATTCTGCATTGCAAGGATTAGTTCATGGTTATCAACGGAAAAACAGTATTCAGAAATCGGAGGATAATCCTCATCATCCTCTTCTTGGTCAACAGCATGCACATTCTGGTTGTCAGCTCTGTTATAGGATTTGAATTTGTTGCTTTTGAAAGAGGATCCTTGCTTCTCCTGTTTTGAGGATCCTACTTGTCTCTCCTGGATCCTCTTGTCATCCTCTAGCCGGATGAACCTGAGTGCCCGAGTCCTTACTTCATCTAGGTTCCTGCATGGTGTCATAACTAGATCATCATAGAACAATGAATCCTTAAGCAATCCCATCTTGAAGGCCTCAACAGCTGTGGCCACATCCAAGTTGGTAATGTCCAAGGATTCTTTACTAAATTTGGTCATATAATCCCTTAATGATTCATTATGACCCTGAGTTATCCTATATAAATCACTAGTCAATCGTTCAAATTTTCTGCTACAAGAAAATTGGTTATTGAATAAGTTAACTAAATTAGCAAACGAAGTAATAGAGTAAGGGGGAAGACTTGGCAGCCATTTAAGAGCTGATCCAGTAAGAGTGGATCCAAATCCCTTGCACGGGCATGCTTCCTTTAACCTTTCTGGAATTGGATTGATCTCCATCCTCTCCCTGTATTGTGCTATGTGTTCCTCAAGATCCGTTGTACCATCATACAGCTTCATAGTAGGGATATGTAATCTTTTGGGTATCTCAGCATCACAAATTGGTGGTGCAAAACGAGATACCTTATGGCTTCCATCTGCAATCTCCGGGATAGGTTTGACTACCCCTGGAACACTTGATATCATATCCTTCAGTTTCTGCAGTTCTCTGGCCATAGCATGGTTGATACATGTATCCTGCATGAATCCATGGTTAGTGGTAAGAGAATTATTTAAAGTGTTACCTCCCATCGGGTTCAAGTTAGGAACATTGGATGTGAATCCATATGGCTGGGATTCTGGGATGATGGAGGGACCAGTGGAAGCAATGGTCTGCATTGGAATAAAATCTCCTTGATGGACATCTGGACTTCCTGTTTGCAAATTCTTCAAGGATCCTGGTATCTGAAGGGATCCCTGAACATGGGATGATCCTGGAACAAAGGAGGATCCTTGAACCTGGGATGATCCTGGAACGAAGGAGGATCCTTGAACCTGGGATGATCCTGGAACGAAGGAGGATCCTGAGTTCATGAAGGATCCCATATGCTGAGTATAGGATCCTGCCGGTTGGAAATATGATCCTGATGCCTGAGCCACTGCTGCTGGGCCGAAATGCACTCCTCTTAATCCACCCATATGTTGAATGTCTGGGACCTCTGATGGCTGAGAAGTAATTATCGGAGTATCAAAATTCAAAGATTTGGGCATCAGTGGGGAATGATCCTCTGCCGATTTCTTTTGCCTTTTGAGATCTCCGATTTCTTTGAGGATCATGTCATTAGTTTCATCCTGCTGCTGCATACGATCCCTCATCTGCAAAATCAAAGTAAATATATCACTAGTACTGGGAGCAGAAGAAGTTAGAGCAGAAGATGAAGGTTTAGAGAAGATAGGAGTTGGTCTCTTCTCAGCATTTTTCTGAGATCCAGCTGGTGGTGGAGGCAAAGGTGGAATGCCATTAGATGAGTTGACTGCAGACATCGCTGTGGAGGTATTCTTCAACGATGAAGCCATGCACACTCCGGAATGATCACCAACAGAAAAACTTTCTTATGAATGAAGCACCAATTGCCCCACGGTGGGCGCCAAACTGTTTTGGTCAAAAATCACACAAGGATAATGCAACCAAACTCTTCGTAAACGGGGAATGATGCTTGGTATGATGAACAAAGATAAGGATCACTTAAATGAAAATTGCACAAGTGACACAAGAATTTATACGAGAAAAAGCCCTTGATCAATGAATGATCTCCGGCATAAAAACCTCGGGTGATGGAAACTACCGATCACCAAACTTAGCATATTGTCGATAATCTTCAGAAGCAATTCAGATCCTTGGGTTTAACCCCAGTTGTTTGGGCTTGTCCCCAGTTATCCTTGGGCTTGTCCCCAGTTTCGCCTGTAGCGCACGATGATCCTGGTATAGTTCAAGTCTTTGGGACCAGTACTCGCTTTAGGGGCTGATAATTCCATTGTACTGGCTATACCTAGGATCCTACGTATAATGGTAGACGTACCATACATCCGTTCCTAAGGTTTCTAACGTTTTCACGTTAGCTAAGGTTTTGGCATTATCATGTCACTAAGTTTGGATAGTCGCCAGTAAGGGCCATACTCTAGTTTACATACGATCCTTGGGCTTGTCCCCAGTTATCCTTGGGCTTGTCCCCAGTTATCCTTGGGCTTGTCCCTAGTTATCCTTGGGCTAGTCCCCAGTTACTAACTCTTTTCCTATATTGACTTAGTCCCAAGTTATAATCTATTTCAGGTCCTTGAAGTTAAAACAACTAAGGATCCCTGATCCTTATTTCTCTCTAAAGTTTATCTTATAGTTATCCTGATTATGGTTAGGATCCTAACTTGGATCCTCAGGTATGATCCTTAACTATTTTTATCTTATTCATTGTTTATTTGAATAACCCTTATACTTTGACAACTGAACTTATGATCCTTAAAACATACACTACTTTTTGGGATTTTTCGACTATAGGATATTTGATCATGGATCATATCCTAAATGCTTTCAATCTGAGTTATTCAAAGTAACTTACTTAATAAGTATACATCAAGACAATTAAAAATTAAAAGAACTTAAAGGATAACAACACAGGATAAGCGACAAAAGTTAAGATTTTATTTATTAAACATAAAGACTAACCCTTCAAAGGCTGTCAAAATTACCTACCCCAAGCATCTACCAGCAATACGTGGCCCGTCCGCTGGGGTAGGTAAAGGGTGTCCATGATAATAGGTTTCAAGTTGTGCAGGAAAGTAAAGGCGGCAGGATCACAATGGTTTCATCCCCCAAACAGAGGATCCCTCCACCATATGCAATCCTACCTATCGTCTGAAGGATCCTTGATCCTTAACCCTAAAACTATTGTTCAAAGATTACAAACCATAAATTGTTCAACAAGCAACCACCAAACAAACAAACAAAAAATTGGGCTCCGGCTATGTCTAGAAATTTCCTTCATCGCCCAATCCTGCAGCTTAATCCTTCGCTGCATCATCACCACCAGCTCCACTTGCCTCACCACCCTGATCCTTGCCACTGCCTCCAGCCTCAAGTGTCAAGATCTCCTCAGCCTCTTCATCGTCCTCCAGTTCAGCCAGCCTTGCTTTCCAGCCCTCCACATCCCAGGTGCTCTTGTCAAAAGCAGGATCCTGAGCTTCCATGGCCATTTGCAGCTGGATCTTGTACATTGCTATGGCGGCGGAAACCTTAGCATCCTGGGGGATCTCGTGCTTCTCATAGTCAAAGTTGATCAGCATCTTGGCAGCATCATTCTTGGTGACCTGGAGCTCCTTCTGAAGATCGGCTGTCTTGAGGTCTTTCAGCACAGCAACTTGTTGAAGATCAGCGATCTTGCTATCCTGATCCTCAACGTGGCCAACATAGGTCTCTATCTCAGCAAATTTCTGCAAGGAAGACAAGGGATAACATCAGAACCAAGTGATCCTCAAAACGAGTAAGATATATAAGCTGGGACAGTGATCCTTACCTCATTAAAGTACTCCAGGAACTGTTGGCGGATCAAGGGAAGGCCTTGCAGATCCTCAGCCTTGGAGGTCTTTCTCTTCTTGCCTCCCTTTCCTCTGAGGGGTGCTTTAGGGACTGAAGCCGTTGGGCTAGCAGCAGGAGTCTTCTTCTTAGAAGATCTGACATTGGTGAGATCGGTGATGCTGAACTTCGAGGCAGATTTGGTGGATTTTCCAGCACCTACACAACCAAAACAAGATAAGTATTTTAACTTAATTTGAATTTCAGTATATAATTACTCTTTAAATAAGGATACTTACTTAACATTGTGACAGAAGCAGAGGATACTTCCTGAGAATCCTGGGTGGTAATCTTGAAAGTTCTTATATCAGGATCAAGCCTCTTGAAGGCCAAGAGTCTCTCTTTTGCAGCAGGAGTCAACCTAAGATGTGAAACAGAGATAGCTGCACAACGAGAAAACAAAAGAATGTCAGTGATCCTTATACTAAAGGATAAGTTCTACGGTGATCCTTCCCAGGATCCTCTATCCTACCATGGGTAGCCCACTTCTTGGGTAAATCCTTCCCATCAGGGATAGTATCTCTCCTCACAAAAAAGAACTGCCGCTTCCAGTTAGTATCATTCTTGGTAGCCTTGAAGATCGGATGCTCCTCCCCAGGTCTACGTTTGAACAGATAACGATGGGAACCAAAGGTGGTCAGATCATACAGCTCACCTAACTCGGCCATGCCTAAGTCTATCCCCTCTTGCTCGATGATCCTCGCAAGGGTATACAAAACCCTCCAGATCATCGGCATGGCCTGAATGTAAGATATGCCGGTCAAGGAGAAGAAGGATTGGGTGAAGGCTGGAAAGGGATACGTGTAACCTATGGCAAACGGGGTCACAGGGAAAGCAACCCATGAATCAGAAGTGTGATCGCTCAGGGCAGAAGGATCATGGGGTTTGAACACAGTATTTGCAGGAAAACAACACCGAATCCTGTCAATTTGAGGATCAGTGAAGATACAGCGTTCTTTAGCAGAGTCTGTAATGATCCCTTGACTCTTGAAGGGGCTTTCCTTCTGAAGACCCTTGGCAGGGGAATTCCGGAGCAACATTTTTGAACGAAATAGATACGAAAAGAAAAACAGAGCAAGCAAGAAAGAAGATGAATGGGAGAATACCTGTTCAAATCCTCTGAATGCGGTTATAAAGGGAGAAGTTCTTGATTTTAAATGCAAACGATCCAATCCCTATCTCTATTTATAATCATGATTTGTGCAGGGCTGTCACCTCCATGACGTCAGGATTGCAACGGATAGTTCGTTTACAACGGCTATATATCCGTTGAATTAGTTACAGATAAGATCAGCAAAATATAACTCGTCAACGTTTCACAATTACTCCTTATATTTTGGGGGCAATTGTTAGGGCAGGATTTTTAATGACCTGTGAACGGATGATGTTTCGCTGTTTTCACTCGCCATTCTACGAAAAATAAACCAAAAGCAGTTTATATGACGAAACAGTTTCTGGACACGGCCCCGTGCTCATTGAGCACGGCCCCGTGTTCATCTTTCTGCAGAATTTTGGAGCAAGGAATCTTGGGTTTTTAAGTTATTTTCTGAGTTTATGCAAGCTTTTTGACAGTAAATAACTTTAAACAGTGTTACATAACATGTTTTTACCAAGATTCTATGATCAAAACTCATTGTTCCCTACCATAAAGATTGAAAATTCAAGCTTTTCATGGTAGTTCTTGAAGAAAGATGAAGAAGAAGGAAATGTCTAGAAGAGGAAAGGACAAGATGGGTTGTTGGAAACTTCTTTTAGACTTACCTTAGGATTGTTTGAGAGAAGATTCCTTCAAATCTCTGTCCCCAAGTTGGTCCAAATGTGCAGGATTTTTGGCTGCATTTATTGAAAACGACAGCCTGCTGGACACGGCCCCGTGTCCGCTGGACACGGCCCCGTGTCCGCTGGACACGGCCCCGTGTGCAGATGAAATTCTGACACAGTTTGTCCGTATTCTGACGTTCTGATCAGAGGGGAATCTTTTGGTGGACACGGGGGCGTGTTGGCCGGGCACGGCCCCGTGTCGGAAAGCTGTCTTATGAAGTTTTGTCTTTACTAAGGAGCTAATCTATATCGGGTGGCTCTTGACTTGTTGGAACAACCCCATAGTGCCTAAGATACCTTAATTGTCCTATACTAAGGCGAGAACGCAAGAGGTTGTCGGTGAGGGTAATTCCTATTTTCATTCTAGGTGGACAAGTCCAACCCTTTCCCGGGCTCTCGTTAAAGAAGGTGTATGCCGAATCGCTCAGGTCTATGTATGCATCGAACGAAGTCGATGGGGAGTCCTTCACGGCACAATCGACACAGGGACGACTATCGTCCGCGTCTTTTCTAGGTAAGAAGGTATTTTCGGGAGCAACGAGGTTGTCGGAATGCGGTTCCAACATTTCCTCATGGTCATCATCTTGGGATGGATTTAGAAAATCCTTCCTAAGTTCTTTTGACCAATTAAGAAGTAGTTCTTCTAGTTGAAATAGCTCGTCAAGGAGCATTTCTCCTAGAATATCTGGCTGGGCGCATTCGAGGGAGAAATAGTGCTTATTTTTACTTTCGCCCCTCTTAAGGTTACAAGGAATCGGTGGGTCTATATAGTGTGGCCTATAAGTGAGGAAAAAACATTTTAATTCCTCATGTTCGCCTCCACATATTCGACACAACAAACCATAAGAGTGCCGAAAGTAAAAAGAATCACTATCACTCATGTTTGTGTCAGAAATTACCAACCGCCGGGATCTAACGGTTCTGTTTTCAGTAACTGAATCTTGGGCACGGGGGCGTGTTGAGTGGACACGGCCCCGTGTTCAGCCTACTGTCTGACTTAAAACAGGATTGCCAGTTCCAATGATTGAGCACGGGGCGTGTTCAGCAGGCACGGCCCCGTGTTGAGCTCTGCAGAAGCTAAAAATCTAAGAAAAAATCCTAAAAAATTAAAGAAAAATAAAAATATGATTAGGCCGTTGATTCCTAACTTTCTTAAAATCCTTGTGTCCCCGGCAACGGCGCCAAAAACTTGATGTGTGTCGGTGTGTATATAATTTTGATGTATATTTAAGCCCTTTTTACACTTTTAGCCAAGTTTTAAATTTATAAAACACGATATTTACTAACACTAAACACACATATGGGCAAGTGCACCCATCGTGGACGTAGTATAGTGTTGGTAAGATACCGAGGTCGTCCAAGGACACAAGAGCTTTTAATACCGGTTTATCCTCAACGTCTAATCAAATCAAAAAGTTAGAAAAATGTTTTAAACTAAGAAAAATAAAAACTAACTAAATGCTGAAAATAAAAATAAAATAAAAACAGATAGACAAGATGAATCACTTGGATCCGACACGTGTATTAGTATAACCTTTGATTATTTTCGCACTTTTGCACTTGTTTAAGAGATTATCTTAGTTATTGTAGTAGGCCCCTCTTTTGAAGGCGACGTTACCCTCAACCCAATAGTTTGAGTCAGCAAGGATACAATCCTAAAGGGTCGGATTATTGGAAGATAATGAATTAAGTTATTAATGCAAATTGTGGTAGGCCCCGCTTCTGGCGGTGACGTTACCCTCGGCTAAGTAGTCTGAGTCAGCAGGGATACAGTCCTAAATAACCGGGTTATAGTATTAATAGTAGTTAACTTATGAGGGGGTCAAAGAGTTTGGATCCCCGCCATCCAATACCTATGGGCATTGAAGGAGATCCTACTAAATTTGACCCAGGTCCCAAGCAGGACCTCTAAACGCTGAACAAGGGCAAGACCCTTACCAAACCGTTCCCTTAACCCCTGACCAGGTAGCCAACATACCTCCATATAGACCGTGGAGATATGAATGGTGAAAATCTTTTATTTTATATAGACAGTAAAATAACGCCAAGACACCACGGACAAACGATAAGGAAAGATCACCTTCAACATAAGTAACTAGTTATTAAAGTCATTAATACAAAACCAAATAAAAAGTGCAAAAGATTAAAAATAAAAAGTATTATACTAAACACTTGTCTTCACCAAGTGATGTAAGAGACTTAGGCAAACATGGCCTTGATTATCAAGAACTCTTACGATCAATCTTGGATCCCGAGACGACTCACACACTCTATGATGGACAATGGATGATGGTGGTGGATGATGGTGTTATGGTGGTGGTGGGTGGTGGATGAAGTGTGAGAGAGGTGGTGTGCCAAGGGATGAGAGAGAATGAAGCCAAGCTCCTCTATTTATAGGCTGAACAGAAGGCTGGACACGGCCCCGTGCCCGCCTGACACTCTCTCTCCTCATTAATTGTAATTGCGAATTACAATTAATGCGCCTGCTGTACTTTCACCACGCCCCCGTGCTCGCTGGACACGGCCCCGTGGTGGGCAATGGAAGCTTCTACTGGTTTGTCTTTTCTGCTGCTTCCTGGGCACGCCCCCGTGTTCGCTGGACACGGGGCGTGTTCAGACTCTGTTTCTTCCTTTTTGCTTTGGGAGGTGTCGTTGAGGGTCCGGGCAGTCTACTTTTGTTCCTTTTCTTGTATTTATGGTAGAATTAGTGGTCTTTTTGCTTCTTTTGTGATTTTGAGCTCATTTCATCCTGAAAATACAAAAGGAAGACAAAAACACTCTTTTTCCAACATTAGTACTTAAAAAGGGTTAGTTTTATGCCTTAATTGATGTGATTTATATGTTGCATTTTACACACATCAAATACCCCCACACTTGAATTTTTGCTTGTCCTCAAGCAAAACTCTTTAAATGTGGCTTACACTCCCAAATGGAATAGGTAGAAGAGAAGTTTTTTAGCTTGTCCTAGAGTGTCGGGAATCCAAGGTTTTTATAGGCTTTATTTTTATTTATTTACAATCCTATTCGTTATGATTTATTTTGAACTTTTCATAAGATAAATTACTTATTTGGGCATAGCATGCCTTATTAAAATTCCATTTATATACAAGTTCACATACCTCACGGGAGATCACTCAACACTCGGCCGAAGGTGTATATTTTAGTGAATCACTCGAGAGCGGCACGGAACTTACGTCTTTCCATAGGCTTGCCAAGCAATCAATCCTCCTCCTTTTTAACTTTTTACCTTTGTAAATATCAAGAGGACTTTTTGGGTGAAGGCTTGGGTTTAAAGGTGGGTGGTTGGTTAGTGGTTAGTAAAAAGGGCGAAAATCGTAACAAGCGTCGGTTTTCGTGAAGTACCTTATTTTTAGTGACTTTTTATTTTGAAGTATTTCTCCAAACAAGCTTTTTATAGCTTTTGTTTGTTTTTGACTTCATCATATATATATATATATATATATTTTTTTTTTCGTCACATAAAAAGGCGATTTTTACGAAAAAGCGAACTTGTTACTAAAAAAAAATAAATAAAAAGGTTTTTGGTGGGTAAAAAGGGTTTTGGGGTAATGAAATGAAAGGTTTAGGCTCAAAGGGGCTATCTAGGGGGATTTTGGGTAGGTAAAAAAAAATGAAAAATAATGGTTTTGAAAGAAAAATGGTTAGTCCTAATGCCTCCATCATTTACTTACTTGGGCTTAAGTTGGTAAGGACCGGGAATGTATCGTCGTGGCAAGTTCTAGATTTGTAAGGACCGAGCGGCTATTCACACAAGAAACGAAAAATGAGCATTTAATCTAAATATGTGTATTTTTATGCTCAATAAAGGCTCAAAACTCACTTTTGTGGGAATGGGTTTTTAATGTGACCAAGCATATATAATCGAATTTTAAACTAGACTTGTTATGCCGTTTCATAATTTTCTTATGTTGGTTCCTTTTTTTTTATCACGACGCTATTGGTTGTAAACTTGTAAAAATATAACCTTTTTAGAACTTGTTATTCCCAACTTAAACTAAGACAAGTAAATAAAAAAAATGAAAAAGTTTTTGAAAAAATTTGGGGTGTTTAGCGGTTCCAATAGAGTTTTGTGTAAGGCTTGTGTTTAGGATTTTGCAAAATTTCAAGGTTTTAGCATCCCCCCCACACTTAAATTACACATTGTCCTCAATGTGTCCAAAAATAATATTTTTGGTTGATTAGAATGTATAAAAGTATGTTAAAAAGCAAAGATTTATGTTACTGGCATCCTGGACACGGCCCCGTGTTCACCGGGCACGGCCCCGTGGTCAAGTGCCAGTAACAAAAATTACAGAATTGAAACAGAAGCCTGGACACGGGGGCGTGTCCGCTGAACACGGCCCGTGTCCAGTTTACCTAAACTGGGTGATTTTTCTGCAGGGGCTCAGCACGGGGCCGTGTTGGTTGGGCACGGCCCGTGTTGAGCCTTCTGTGATGGAGATTTTTGTCGGGTTGCTCTGTTCTTCGTGCATGGTTCCATTTTTTCTCGTTCCCTTTTTCATCCATTACCACCATGAGTGTGTTTTATTCTCAGAATAACCATCAATCATAAAAACCATCATAACATTGCAAATCACAGAAAGACATTACATAAAGATAAAAATTACATAGATATTAAACTTATGGAGTTCTAGCCCTACGTTTTATTTTAATTTAGCAAAATTTCCAAGAAGATACTAGTCTTGGTTAGATAAGGCTTTGTAGAACTCCTCCTTTCGGGTGCGGTTCTCCTCATATGTCGGCAAGCCACTCCTCTACCTCCCTTGGAAGGAGAAAAGAGGGCTCGCTTGCATTGGTTTGAGGAGTTTCAACTTCCGCTGGAACTTCTTGTGGGTTTTCCATAGGAGGTTCTGCGGGAAAGTCTCCCCACCCGGTAGGGTTGTTAATACCGAGTGCCAAGTTCCAGTCTTGTTGTGGAAGGACTGGTTCCATAGGGGGTGCTACCAAAATGTTTAACCTTTGGTGCAAAAGGTTAATCTCTTGGAAGCTGCTTTCAAGTCCCATTGTAAGATCGTTAATACGGTCAATGAGGACCTCCTCTACTGACGTCATTTCGTCGAGAGCTTCCCTTAGCGCTATCACGTAGTGCACAAGTGTAGCTTCAACGGAAGGCCTCCTTCCCCTTCGGCTGTTTGAGGAATGAACGGATGATGTTTCGCTGTTTTCACTCGCCATTCTACGAAAAATAAACCAAAAGCAGTTTATATGACGAAACAGTTTCTGGACACGGCCCCGTGCTCATTGAGCACGGCCCCGTGTTCATCTTTCTGCAGAATTTTGGAGCAAGGAATCTTGGGTTTTTAAGTTATTTTCTGAGTTTATGCAAGCTTTTTGACAGTAAATAACTTTAAACAGTGTTACATAACATGTTTTTACCAAGATTCTATGATCAAAACTCATTGTTCCCTACCATAAAGATTGAAAATTCAAGCTTTTCATGGTAGTTCTTGAAGAAAGATGAAGAAGAAGGAAATGTCTAGAAGAGGAAAGGACAAGATGGGTTGTTGGAAACTTCTTTTAGACTTACCTAGGATTGTTTGAGAGAAGATTCCTTCAAATCTCTGTCCCCAAGTTGGTCCAAATGTGCAGGATTTTTGGCTGCATTTATAGAAAACGACAGCCTGCTGGACACGGCCCCGTGTCCGCTGGACACGGCCCCGTGTGCAGATGAAATTCTGACACAGTTTGTCCGTATTCTAACGTTCTGATCAGAGGGGAATCTTTTGGTGGACACGGGGGCGTGTTGGCCGGGCACGGCCCCGTGTCAGAAAGCTGTCTTATGAAGTTTTGTCTTTACTAAGGAGCTAATCTATATCGGGTGGCTCTTGACTTGTTGGAACAACCCCATAGTGCCTAAGATACCTTAATTGTCCTATACTAAGGCGAGAACGCAAGAGGTTGTCGGTGAGGGTAATTCCTATTTTCATTCTAGGTGGACAAGTCCAACCCTTTCCCGGGCTCTCGTTAAAGAAGGTGTATGCCGAATCGCTCAGGTCTATGTATGCATCGAACGAAGTCGATGGGGAGTCCTTCACGGCACAATCGACACAGGGACGACTATCGTCCGCGTCTTTTCTAGGTAAGAAGGTATTTTCGGGAGCAACGAGGTTGTCGGAATGCGGTTCCAACATTTCCTCATGGTCATCATCTTGGGATGGATTTAGAAAATCCTTCCTAAGTTCTTTTGACCAATTAAGAAGTAGTTCTTCTAGTTGAAATAGCTCGTCAAGGAGCATTTCTCCTAGAATATCTGGCTGGGCGCATTCGAGGGAGAAATAGTGCTTATTTTTACTTTCGCCCCTCTTAAGGTTACAAGGAATCGGTGGGTCTATATAGTGGGGCCTATAAGTGAGGAAAAAACATTTTAATTCCTCATGTTCGCCTCCACATATTCGACACCACAAACCATAAGAGTGCCGAAAGTAAAAAGAATCACTATCACTCATGTTTGTGTCAGAAATTACCAACCGCCGGGATCTAACGGTTCTGTTTTCAGTAACTGAATCTTGGGCACGGGGGCGTGTTGAGTGGACACGGCCCCGTGTTCAGCCTACTGTCTGACTTAAAACAGGATTGCCAGTTCCAATGATTGAGCACGGGGCGTGTTCAGCAGGCACGGCCCCGTGTTGAGCTCTGCAGAAGCTAAAAATCTAAGAAAAAATCCTAAAAAATTAAAGAAAAATAAAAATATGATTAGGCCGTTGATTCCTAACTTTCTTAAAATCCTTGTGTCCCCGGCAACGGCGCCAAAAACTTGATGTGTGTCGGTGTGTATATAATTTTGATGTATATTTAAGCCCTTTTTACACTTTTAGCCAAGTTTTAAATTTATAAAACACGATATTTACTAACACTAAACACACATATGGGCAAGTGCACCCATCGTGGACGTAGTATAGTGTTGGTAAGATACCGAGGTCGTCCAAGGACACAAGAGCTTTTAATACCGGTTTATCCTCAACGTCTAATCAAATCAAAAAGTTAGAAAAATGTTTTAAACTAAGAAAAATAAAAACTAACTAAATGCTGAAAATAAAAATAAAATAAAAACAGATAGACAAGATGAATCACTTGGATCCGACACGTGTATTAGTATAACCTTTGATTATTTTCGCACTTTTGCACTTGTTTAAGAGATTATCTTAGTTATTGTAGTAGGCCCCTCTTTTGAAGGCGACGTTACCCTCAACCCAGTAGTTTGAGTCAGCAAGGATACAATCCTAAAGGGTCGGATTATTGGAAGATAATGAATTAAGTTATTAATGCAAATTGTGGTAGGCCCCGCTTCTGGCGGTGACGTTACCCTCGGCTAAGTAGTCTGAGTCAGCAGGGATACAGTCCTAAATAACCGGGTTATAGTATTAATAGTAGTTAACTTATGAGGGGGTCAAAGAGTTTGGATCCCCGCCATCCAATACCTATGGGCATTGAAGGAGATCCTACTAAATTTGACCCAGGTCCCAAGCAGGACCTCTAAACGCTGAACAAGGGCAAGACCCTTACCAAACCGTTCCCTTAACCCCCGACCAGGTAGCCAACATACCTCCATATAGACCGTGGAGATATGAATGGTGAAAATCTTTTATTTTATATAGACAGTAAAATAACGCCAAGACACCACGGACAAACGATAAGGAAAGATCACCTTCAACATAAGTAACTAGTTATTAAAGTCATTAATACAAAACCAAATAAAAAGTGCAAAAGATTAAAAATAAAAAGTATTATACTAAACACTTGTCTTCACCAAGTGATGTAAGAGACTTAGGCAAACATGGCCTTGATTGTCAAGAACTCTTACGATCAATCTTGGATCCCGAGACGACTCACACACTCTATGATGGACAATGGATGATGGTGGTGGATGATGGTGTTATGGTGGTGGTGGGTGGTGGATGAAGTGTGAGAGAGGTGGTGTGCCAAGGGATGAGAGAGAATGAAGCCAAGCTCCTCTATTTATAGGCTGAACAGAAGGCTGGACACGGCCCCGTGTCCGCTGGACACGGCCCCGTGCCCGCCTGACACTCTCTCTCCTCATTAATTGTAATTGCGAATTACAATTAATGCGCCTGCTGTACTTTCACCACGCCCCCGTGCTCGCTGGACACGGCCCCGTGGTGGGCAATGGAAGCTTCTACTGGTTTGTCTTTTCTGCTGCTTCCTGGGCACGCCCCCGTGTTCGCTGGACACGGGGCGTGTTCAGACTCTGTTTCTTCCTTTTTGCTTTGGGAGGTGCCGTTGAGGGTCCGGGCAGTCTACTTTTGTTCCTTTTCTTGTATTTATGGTAGAATTAGTGGTCTTTTTGCTTCTTTTGTGATTTTGAGCTCATTTCATCCTGAAAATACAAAAGGAAGACAAAAACACTCTTTTTCCAACATTAGTACTTAAAAAGGGTTAGTTTTATGCCTTAATTGATGTGATTTATATGTTGCATTTTACACACATCACGATCCTATCCCTATTTCTATTTATAATGATGATTTGTGCAGGGCTGTCATCTCCATGACGTCAGATCGCAACGGATAGTTCATTCTTAACGGCTATATATATCCGTTGAGTTAGTTATAGATAAGATTCGGCAAAATATAACTCGTTAATATTACATAATTACTCCTTATATTTTGGGGGCAATTGTTAGGGCAGGATTTTAATGACCTGTGATCCTTACATGATATCCTAACAAGTGATCCTTGTTTCTTTGGCAGATAGTGATCCTCAGAAGAGCTTCAGGATCATGGATCATCCTAAGGATCCTCATACTAACGATTACTCTCTTTGAATTTAATATTGTTTTGCAGGAATTACGAGTTGGATCCGGTCTTAGCCATCAGAGTCAAGGAATCTGTCACGCTGATTTCGCACATACATAACCAAAGATAGACGTTATGGAGAATATGGAAACTTAGCACAAATTACAGGCATTTAGTTAGGCTAAATTTACTTCTATTCCTAAAGGGGTAACGAGCTAGTAGTTAGGTGATTACCTAAAATACGACCACACACACTTATATAAAGGGCACACTTCAGCATTTGGAAGACACAACACATTTCTCACACGCTTTAGCATACGATACTATAGTGATCCTTGTACCTAGCTCGTTACCATCCGAAGTTGTAAACATTGTTTGTTATATTGAAGTTTGGTGATCGGTAGTTTCCATCACCCGAGGTTTTTTATGCCGGAGATCATTCATTGATTAAGGGCTTTTTCCTCGTATAAATCCTTGTGTCACTTGTGCAATTTTAATTATAGTGATCCTTATCTTTGTTCATCATACCAAGCATCATTCCTCGTTTACAAAGAGTTTGGTTGCATTATCCTTGTGTGATTTTTGACCAAAACAATATTAACGAGTTATATTTTGTCGGATCTTATCTGTTAGGGCTGGATTTTTACTATGAATGATCCTTATACGTGATCCTAACCAGTGATCCTTATTCCTTTGGCAGGCAGTGATCCTCAGCCGGACCTCAGGATCAGGATCATGGGACATTGAGGTGATCCTTATACTAACGGTCACCTTCGCTTACTACAATATTGTTTTGCAGGAACATCTAGCAGGATATGCTCTAAAGATCATGATCCAGGGACGCGTCTTCACAAATATGGCAAGAGCTAAATCAGAGATAGACGTTGTACGAGATATGGAAACATGGCTTGATCTAAGGGCAGCAATTTAGGCTAGATTATCTTTATTTCTAAAGGGGTAATGAGCTAATATTTAGTCATTTTACCTAAAATAGGTCACCTACACATGTATAAGTACCACTCTTCCTCATTCGGAAGAACACACACGAACATGCAAGGCAACTCTCACACACTTAGACACCAAAAGCAATAGTGATCCTTGTACTCAGCTCATTATCATCCAAAGTTGTAATCATATTTTTGTTATATTGAAGTTGGTGATCGGTAGTTGCCATCACCCGAGGTTTTTTATGCCGGAGATCATTCATTGATCAAGGGCTTTTTCCTCGTATAAATCATTGTGTCTTTGCATCTTCATCACAGAAGTGATCCTTTACTTTCATAATTAACCAAGCATCATACCCCGTTTTCATAAAGTTTGGTTACATTATCCTTGTGTGATTTTTGACCAAAACAGTTTGGCGCCCACCGTGGGGCAATTGGTGCTTCATTCATAAGAAAATCTTTTGTTCGAAATCATTTCAAAGAATTACATGGCTTCATCATTGAAGAACACGTCCACGGCGATGTTTGCGGTCACCTCATCACAGATCACCTTGCCTCCTCCACCGGCAGGATCTCAGAAAAATACTGAGAAGAGATCAACTCCCACTTTCTCTAAACCTCTATCTTCTTCTGCTATGAATTCTTCTATTCCCAGTACTAGTGATGTATTTGCTTTAATTTTGCAGATGAAGGATCGTATGCAGCGGCAAGATGAAACCAACGAAAGGATCCTCAGGGAAATTGGAGATCTCAAAAGACAAAAGAAAGCGGCAGAGGATCATTCTCCACTGATGCCCAAATCCGTGAGCTTCGATACTCCAATAATCACTTCCCAGCCATCAGGGATCCCGGACGTGCAAATCATAGGGGAGTCAAGAGGATCACGTTTCAACTCGGCAGCAATGACTCAGACATCAGATTCACATTTTCAGCCAATAGGATCCTATCCTCAATACACGGGATCCTTCATGAATCCGGGAGCCTATCCGGGGGCACAGCAGTTTCAAGGATCCTACTTTGTTCCAGGATCATTCCAGGGCCAAGGATCCTCCTTTGTTCCAGGATCATCCCAGGTTCAAGGATCCTCCTTTGTTCCAGGATCTACTCAGACACCAGGATCCTTTCCGATGCCAGGATCCCTAAAAAGTTTGCAAACAGGAAGTCTAGATGTCCATCAAGGGGACTTCATTCCAATGCAGACCATTGCTTCCACTGGTCCCTCCGTTGTTCCAGAATCCCAGCAATGTGGATTCCCTAACCTGAACCCAATGGGAGGTAACACTTTAAATAATTATCCTACTACTAACCTTGGATTTATGCAGGATACAGGTACCAATCATGTTATGGCCAGGGAACTACAGAAACTAAAGGACATGATCTCAAGTGTTCCAGGGGTAGTCAAGCCTATCCCAGAGATTGCAGATGGAAGCCACAAGGTATCTCGCTTTGCACCACCAATTTGTGATGCAGAGGTACCCAAAAGGTTCCATATCCCTACCATGAAGCTGTATGATGGCACGACGGATCCAGAGGAGCATATAGCACAATACAGGGAGAGGATGGAGATCAATCCTATCCCAGAAAAATTGAAGGAAGCATGCCTATGTAAAGGATTTGGATCTACTCTTACTGGATCAGCCCTTAAATGGCTGCTAAGTCTTCCCCCTTACTCTATTACTTCATTTGCCAATTTAGTTAATTTATTCAATAACCAATTCTCTTGTAGTAGAAAATTTGAAAAATTAACTAGCGATTTATACAGGATAACTCAAAATCATAACGAATCATTAAGGGATTATATAACTAAATTTAGTAAAGAATCCTTGGACATTCCCAACTTGGATATGGCTACGGCTGTTGAGGCCTTCAAAATGGGACTGCTTAAGGATTCATTATTCTATGATGATCTTGTTATGACACCATGCAGGAATTTAGATGAAGTAAGAACTCGAGCACTCAGGTTTATCCGGCTAGAGGATGACAAGAGGATCCAGGAAAGACAAGTAGGATCCTCAAAACAGGAGAAGCAAGGATCCTCCTTCAAAAACAACAAGTTCAAATCCTACCATAGAAACGAGAACAAGAATGTGCATGCTGTTGACCAAGAAGAGGATGATGAAGAATATCCTCCAATCTCAGAATATTGTTTTTCCGTTGATAATCATGAACTGATCCTTGCAATGCAGAATCTAGGTGAAAAAGCTAGGTGGCCCAGGAAGAATGATAAACCGTCCGGGACTAAAGACAAGTCCAAATGGTGTGCATACCATGAGGATTTCGGGCATCTAACTGAAGATTGCATAGCCTTAAGAAAAGAAATTGGATACCTGCTAAGCAAGGGGCATCTAAAAGAATTGTTGGGAAGAAAAAAGCAAAGAACCCAGGATCCTGAAAGGATCCCTGAAAAGGCTCCAGCACCTCCGGCAAACGCACAAGTGATTAACTTCATATCCGGAGGATCAGACATTTGTGGAACATCCTTCTCAGCGGCCAAAAGACATGCAAAAGAATCAAAAATGGATAATGGAGAAAGGCCTATTAGAACCTCAAGCGTCTCAGAAGGGAAGATGATAACATTTGATGAGGATGATCGCGTTAATGTTCAGGATCCTCACCATGATAGCTTAGTTATCACTCTCTTTATCTCTAACCATTTTGTCCGCAGGATCCTTATTGACGGAGGGAGCTCAGTGAACATTATCCAGCTTGATGTCTTGAAGAAGATGGGAATCCCAGAATCAGACATCACACCAAGATCCTCCGTGCTTGTAGGATTCAGTGGAGAAACGAAGAAAACTCTGGGGGACATCAAACTCCCAATCTACGTGGAAGGATTACATAATTACCAAAAATTTTGTGTTATTGACTGTTTATCTTGTTGCAACGTTATCCTTGGCAGGCCTTGGATACAAGACATGAAAGCAGTTCCATCTACCTACCATCAATGTGTGAAGCTCCCCAGCCCATGGGGGATAATCAAGATCGACAGTGACCAGCAAGAGGCTAAGGATTGCTATACCTCATCCATGAAGCCAACCTCGAAGCCAAGGGAGCAATAGCAATTACAGTATCCTCCGAGGAACGTCTTGGAGGCGAGGGAACAAGATGTAGATGAAATCCTCTTGGATCCTAGTGATCCTGAATCAAAAATCTATATCGGATCAGGGATCCTTGGCAAGATGAAAGAAGATATGATATCCTTCCTCAAAAGAAGAAAATCTACCTTTGCTTGGAAGCATGAAGATATGACAGGTATATCTAAGGATATTATTACTCACAAACTTGGCATTGACAGGTCTATCAAGCCAATCCATCAAAAAAGGAGGAAGTTTGCACCAGAAAGGAATGCCATTATCCAAGAAGAAGTAGAGAGACTACTTCGAGCAGGTATGATCAGAGAGGTAAAGTATCCAAAATGGTTAGCCAATGTGGTTGTTGTCCAAAAGAAAAACGGAAAGTGGAGGGTATGTGTTGATTTCACTGATTTGAATAAGGCATGTCCCAAGGATCCTTTCCCATTACCCCACATTGACTCTATGGTGGATGCAACAGCGGGGCATGAACTGTTAACTTTTATGGATGCATCATCTGGATTCCAACAAATCCAGATGGAACCATCTGACCAAGAGGATACAGCCTTTATGACCCCAACCGGTTTATATTGTTATATTGCCATGCCTTTTGGACTAAGAAATGCAGGTGCAACATATCAAAGGCTGGTAAATATGATGTTCAAAGATCAAATTGGAAAAACTATGGAGGTGTACATAGATGATATGGTGGTCAAGTCGAAGAAAGCTGAGGATCACCTAAGGGACTTGGAAGAAGCATTCGATATCCTTGATAGTTACAACATGAAACTTAATCCTTCAAAATGCCATTTTGGTGTTAAAGCAGGAAAGTTCTTAGGATACATGGTAACCCAGAGGGGCATTGAAGCAAGCCCGGAACAAATCAAAGCATTAATAAATATCAAATCTCCTGCCAATGCCAAGGATGTCCAAAGACTAACAGGCAGGATAGCAGCTTTGAACAGGTTCATATCGAAATCCTCAGAAAAATGTAAAGAATTCTACGATATCCTAAGGAAGAATAAGAAGTTTGAATGGACTGAGAAACATGAGAACGCTCTACAAGCCCTCAAAGAATATATGTCCTCAGCACCAGCACTAGCAAAACCGGAAAAAGGAGATGTGTTATCCTTGTACCTGGCGGTATCCTCAACCGCTGTAAGTGCAGTCCTTGTCAAGGATCATGAAGGTACACAATATCCTATCTACTATGTAAGTAAAAGTTTACTTGATGCCGAATCCAGGTACTCACACCTCGAAAAACTTATCCTTGCATTAATCATGGCATCCACTAAGTTAAGGCATTATTTTGAAACCCATACTATTATTGTTAAAACTAATTTTCCAATTAAGAATGTCCTCAGGAAACCAGATATGTCAGGGAGAATGGCTAAGTGGGCAGTAAAGCTTAGTGCCCATGATATAAGATACGAACCAAGAACAGCTATTAAATCTCAAGCACTAGCTGACTTTGTGGCTGATTTCAGTAGTGATCTACAAATAGAAGCAGAATTGGAGGTTCAGCAGCTGGATGAGACCAAGGATCCTTGGATACTACACACTGACGGATCCTCAAATATCAAAGGCACAGGGCTAGGGATCCTACTAAAATCGCCACAGGGGGACATAATACCCCACTCCATAGCCTGTGAGTTCCAAGCAACTAACAATGAGGCTGAGTATGAAGCCTTAATTGCTGGCTTACAAATTGCTAAGGATATGGGGGTAAAGTATCTCAAAGTATATGTAGATTCATTATTGATCACTAATCACTTTAACCGATCCTATGCTGTTAAAGGTGAAAAACTAACAAAATATTTAGAGATAGTCAAAGAATTGGCACTCTCTTTTGTTTCTTTTAGCTTAACACAGGTACCAAGGGAGGATAACACGGAAGCTGATGCATTGGCCAACCTAGGATCATCCTTGAAGATTCCAGAAGATATAAGTATCCCTATCATCCATATCCTGGCTCCTGCTATTGAAAATCAGGTGGCCATGGAAATAGAAGAGGATACTGCAATGATCCCTAGTGAAGAAGCCCAATCTTATTCAGGATCATGGATCTCACCAATCATGAGATACTTGCAACATGGGGAGATTCCAACGGGAGAAAATCCTAGAGCTTTCAGGATTAAGGTATCTCAATTTGCAATCTTAAATAATGTGCTATATAAACGATCCCTTGCAGGACCATATTTAAGATGTATTGAAGATCCTGAAATTGAAGAAGTGTTGAGAGACTTCCACGAAGGAGATTGTGGAAACCACACTGGGGGCAGGGCATTATTCTCAAGGATCCTTAGAACAGGATACTACTGGCCAACCATGAAAAGGGATGCTATAGAGTATGCTAAGAAATGTGATCCTTGCCAAAGACATAGCAATATCCTTCACCAACCAGCTGAATTACTACACCCCATACCATCCTCTTGGCCATTCATGAGATGGGGAATGGATATAGTTGGCAAGCTCCCTAAAGCACCCGGTGGAAAAGTATTTATGCTTGCCATGACTGACTATTTTTCCAAGTGGATAGAAGCTGAAGCCTTCGCTCAAGTCAGAGAAAAGGAAGTCATATCCTTCATTAAAAGAAACATTATAACTAGATTTGGCATCCCCTCTGAAATTGTATGTGATAATGGCTCCCAATTCATTGGAAGCAGAACCACTAACTTTTGTGACAGTTGGGGAATCAAGATGATCACATCAACACCAGTTCACCCCACAAGCCAATGGTCAAGCAGAATCATCCAACAAGATCATCATCAACAATCTGAAGAAGAAGCTAGGATCCAAGAAAGGGAAATGGGCAGAAGAGTTACCTTATGTCCTATGGGCTGATAGGACAACTCCCAAGAATGCCACCGGTCAAACACCCTTCTCTTTAGTATTTGGGGCAGAAGCAGTGATCCCAACAGAGATGGTGATCCCAACTGCTAGAACAAGTGCTCGTGATCCTGAAGAAAATGCTACAATCCTAGCTCAGGATTTAGATACTATTGAGGAAAACAGGGATCTAGCTAGGATAAGGATGGCAAGCTACCAACAAAGGATGGCTGGTGCTACAACAAGAATGTCAGGATAAGGAAGTTCCAAGTCGGAGATATGGTGTTGAGAAAAGCATTTCAAAATACTATCAATCCTGCTGACGGGAAGCTAGCACCAAATGGGAAGGTCCCTACTTGATTGAAGCTGAAGCAGGAAAGGGGGCATACAGGTTGCTAACCATGGAAGGGAACTTGTTACCAAGAGCCTGGAATGCTGTTCACTTAAAGAAATATTTCATGTAAGCATGATCCTTCCTGCATGTGATCCTTACATTGAAGTATCCTTGAAGGATCCTGGAGATATCGGTGATCCTTACTCTGGTAATATGCTTATCCTAAAACTATTGCATTTTCTTACTTTTTTGCCTAAGGATAAGGATCATGTATCCTTCATCCTCTACTCACAAACCATTTGAGTTATGATAGTTCAGGTATCCTCAGCAAATCATCAAAGATCTCCAAAAGCACCAAAGATCCTCGGGTACAACCCCAGTTATCCTTGGGATTATCCCCAGTTTCCGCCAGCAGCGCATGATGATCCTGGTATAGTTCACGTCTTTGGGACCAGTACCCACTTTCGGGGCTGACAACCTCATCGTACTGGCTATATTTAGGATCCTACGTATAATGGTGGACGCACCATACATCCGTTCCTAAGGTTTCTAACGTTTTCACGTTAGCTAAGGTTTTGACATTTTCATGTCACTAAGCTTGGATAGATGCCAGAAAGGGCCATACTCCAGTTTACATACGATCCTTTGGGCTTGTCCCCAGTTATCCTTTGGGCTTGTCCCCAGTTATCCTTTGGGCTTGTCCCCAGTTATCCTATGGGCTTGTCCCCAGTGATCCTCCGGGATCATCCTCAGTTATACTTTGGGCATGTCCCCAGTCACTAATTTATCTTTTACATTGGCTTAGTCCCAAGTTATATCTCACTTTTCAGGTTTTGGAAGTCTAAACATATAAGGGTCCTTAATCCTTATTAATTATCAAAGTCTTATCTATGATTGTCTTGATTGAAGGTTAGGATCCTAACGTGGATCCTCAGGTATGATCCTTGACTATTTTTGATTATACTCTTTATCCTAACCAACCCTTATACTTTGACAACCGAACCTATGATCCTTGAACTAAAACGCTTTAAGAATTTTCAATATGAGGATATTTGATCCAGGATCA